>NC_133372.1:7413944-7471085 GCF_049309525.1 Garra rufa | reverse complement strand
AGCAAAATACTTACTGACCTACATTAATTTGTTAAAAGACTTCTTCCCCTTTTTTTTTGACTAAAACTAAACTAAAACCTTTTTGACTTTTCATCGACTAAAATTTGACTAAAACTATCACATTTAGAAGTGACTAAAATTTGACTAAAACTAATAAGCCTAAGACTAAGACTAAATCTAAGATGGTTGTCAAAAACAACACTTGCAAAAATATACCCGTGCTACTTAAGACCGGTTTTGTTGTCTAGGGTCACATATGCAAAATTAATTAGATATTTGATAGTCTGTTTTGTATTTTATTTATGAATTGAAGAATTTCTGAGACAATTGCAACACTGTTTGTTATACAATGACATAGATTTTTTCTTTTTCTTTTTTATAGTCGTCAACTGCACGGATCCTGGTATACCAGCCAACTCAATCAGAAAGAGCAAAATTGAGTACGGGAACTTCACTTTCGGAACCGTGGTGTCCTATGACTGCAATCCCGGCTATTACCTGTTCGGGTCATCGGTCCTAACCTGCCAGCCAGTGGGTTACTGGGACAAGCCATTACCAGAATGCCTGGGTACGTCTCCCAACACTTTATTTCTCATTATTTTGACTCTTTATCATTGACAATCTTTGATCTCCGTCCGTCGGAGAGGCCGAGGGAAAATGTCACAGGTTAGCCAACATGCAGTGGAGTGCAGCGTTCGGTTCAAAGAGCTTTTATGATGAAGCCTTGGCTGTCCGTGTAAAAACCTTCAAAGTTTTCCAGCGCAGACACATTGAGTTTCAGCAGCGGACGGCAGTGAATTTAACGCACCTTTCCTGCCGTTTGCCAAAGCGGGGAGTATTAAGGTCAAGAGCGAGCGGAGCGGAGGCTCGGAGCTCACATTCATTAGAGAGACGTGTTCATTTGCCTGTGAGATAGTAATTGCCTCCTGCTCTCGCTTTCCATCTCTGTCCCCGTAATTGCTTCAAACCTGAATTTGACTGTTTCTTGTCGGTTTCCACCGAGCTACTTAACAGCGTGAAGGAAAGGCAGCAATCCTGCTAGCTATCTATTAGTCTTGTTTTTCTCTGAAGTGTACACAAGGTAATTCTGCACTTTACCTAGCCGACAGAGGCTACTTGCTGCTCTCAGACGGGGAATTTTAATAAGCAGCCTCTTTTTCCTCCGTCAGCCTTTCAGCCTGATGAATATTATGAAAATTTTAACCTCCTTCGTTTTATTCAGGTGCATTTCCAATTCAAAAGAAAGCAAACATCAAAAACAGGCCTGAAAAGAAGCTTAGCTAAATTGAATTGAAGAGCTTATGTGTGTTTCTTCAGCGGCGTGCGAGAGATGAATTAATGCCGCTGCTGGGACGTGCACAACTACACACTACACAAAATCAACTATCGCTGGCTTTTTCTCAACAATTAGACTGAATGAAATCGTAAAATACAATTTCGCCCTGGAATTTTAATTGCCATTATTTACCTGCTACAAACCGGTGTATTTATTTACATACCATGTCTTCAAGCTCCGGAAATGACCAAAAACCATTATAAAAGATTTAAAAATGTATTCCAATTGACTATTGTCATTTATTTAGGCCTTATGGGGAACTGACTTAGATAGTTATTTCTTGAAAATATTTCCCTCCTGGAAGAGATTTTTTTAGTCGGGAAAACGTGCCTTGGTCTTTTTTTTATTTCCACTAAACGTCTTGATTCTACTTGGCAACAATAGCTGTTTGGGTCTTCTTATTAGGAAAAATAGCTAAAAATATTTGTAGGTATATAATTTATATGTATTGAAAATATATTTTTTGTTTATATATAAATATATATCTTAATTATATATAAATATATATCTTAATTATATATTTATAAAATATAAAATATATCTTAATTTTGTCTTATTAAGAAAAAATATTAAAAAAATACATATTGATATATAAAGTTTATATGTTTTGGGGAAAAATGTTTTTTTGTTTATATATAAGTAATTGTACTTTATCTAAAATATATCTTAAAATAATTTATATTTTTACATAAATTTATAATACATGTATATTTGCAGTAGAATTAATATTTATTATTATTAATATTTAGGTATATCTAACAATATAACACATTTAACAAAAATAACATTCTTATTTATATATTTAAGATTTTTATTCAAATTTACATTAATATACAAGTATATAAAATATATATATTAAGATATATATATATATATATATATATATATATATATATATATATATATATATATATATATATAAAGGTTGAATAATTTTGAACATAAATGGTTAGAGCCAATTCGTTTTTTTTTTTTTTTCATTATTCATCAACTTACATTCTCAGAATTACTCAAAAGTGTATTAATAAACTTTCTTTAATAGTTTACTGATGCCTTTGTTGAATTGTTTTCACAAAATGTTGTTCTCTGCAGCAAAATATCTTGCAGGTCAAGGGGATTGAATAATTTGGATTGCAACTGTATATATATATATATATATATATATATATATATATATATATAGGGGTGGGCATAGATTAATTTTTTTAATCTAGATTAATCTAGATTAAATCTTGGAATTAATCTAGATTAATCTAGATTAAAATGGCTAATTTGAATTCTGCTGAAGGCATTCAGAATATGTGTGCTACCCAAATAATGACTAAAAGTAAGTCTTTGAGAATGGATCATAAAGCTCATAAAGCTGTTCTATGATAATTTGTTGATGAAAATAAATTATGTTCAATTAGATGTACTTGTGTTTACTAACTAACTAACAATGAAATTATTTTTTCTACCTATTAGATTGTGTTTTTTTTAACGTCAACACCTACCCAGCCCATTACATGTTACACCGTACTTTTATTTTGACAGGTTGCCGTGACGTTTCTGTGTATACAGTATGATATGATGCTAGTTTTCTCAAATGAAACGGTAAAAGTGACACTCACAGCAGTTTGGGAGATTAAGTTTATCTGTTCATGTGAGATTAAAAAAAAGCCAAAAATTAGCGGGAGCGTCACGTGTGTTTCAGTATGCGTGTAGTAAAAGCTCGTCTCCGCCATGCATACATACAGCTAGGCAAACGGAACATTTCAGATTCATATTAAAACGGTCTTTTTGCATTTCAGTTTTCACATACACTAGTCCATATCGCGATTTGAATTAAGTGACTGACCAACATTAGATTTATGAATCCAAAAAACGAATTTACGTGGCATTTCGCGCTATAGTAGATTCGGTTTTCATGAATGGAGGACGACGCGATCCTGTCTGTGTTTTGGTGGAGGAGACTTAAACGCGTGACCATATTCGGTATACATTAGCGTTAAACTATCAGTAGTTTAGACCCAGCTCCCAACCCAAATATGAGAATAGATTAACGGCGATATTTTTTTTATCGCACGATAAGAGTTTCGCGTTAACGCAGCACGTTAACGCCGATAACGGCCCACCACTAATATATATATATATATATATAATTTTTTTTTTTTTTTTTTATTGATAAATTTTCTTTGATCTTTCTGTCTATCTGTATTCATTTTAATTTTTAATTTATATATATATATACATGCACACATTTGTGTTTAACAAAATAACATTATATATTTATAATGAATATTAAGCATATAATTTGCATAATATTTTTTAATAGTTATTTTTATTTAATATATGTGACCCTGGACCACAAAACCAGTCTTAAGTCGCTGGGATATATTTGTAGCAATAGCCAAAAATACATGGTATGGGTCAAAATTATTGATTTTTTCTTTTATGCCAAAAATCATTAGGAAATTAAGTAAAGATCATGTTCCATGAAGATTTTTTTTGTAAAATTCCTGCTATAAATATATCAAAATGTAATTTTTGATTAGTAATATGCATTGTATATCAATAGAAAGCTTATTTATTGAGCTTTCATATGAGGTATATATCTCAGTTTTGTAAAATTTTATCTTATGACTGGTTTTGTGGTCCATGGTCACATATACTTAAATATAAATATCCTACACTCTGTTACACCTTTCAAATATGATATGTACACTAAGCGAAGTGTGATGGACCAGACATTCAACAAATAAACAGGCTAAATAAGCTTTTGTTGCACAAAACCATCACAGTCCTCTTGAAAAAAAAAACCCAAGGATTATCCGTGATAATTAGAGTGTTGCTCGCAGCGGGCGAGTCCTATAGTAATTGACTTCTGCAGACAAATTATTGTTGAAGGCGGTGAAGTTATTCAAAAGCAGTGCTGAGTTTAGAGGCGCGTTCTTTGCAATCTTGCAAATGTTGCATTGTACAAGGTCCTGTTCCACTTTGCTGAAATTCACCCACGCAGCACTTGTTTTTTGTGACATCCTTCGAGAGGGTTACAGCCAGACCCACACAGAATCTGTGCCGGCAGACCTTCACAGAAAGAGCTGCACATTTCAGCAGATTTGGAAATGCCAATCATTTATAAAGACAAAATGAGTCAGCTTTCATTGTCATTCAATCATGTTTGTACATTTGTCAGGATTTCCACCAAAAGTCAGTGTTGAAAATAATCGATATAATCTGCTGCTTTAACAACATGTAAAAGTAAACTTGAATTATGAATATAATGTTATATTATTTCATCTACTGTGATCTCAGCATTCTTAACACGTTTTATTAAATATTAAAGCTTAAAGGAACACCCCACTTTTTTTGGAAATAGTCTCATTCTCCAACTCCCCCTGAGTTAATAAGTTGAGTTTTATCGTTTTGAAATCCATTCAGCCGTTCTCCTGTTCTGGCGATATCACTTTTAGCATAGCTTAGCATAGATCATTGAATCCTATTAGACCAGTAGCATCGAGTTCAAAAATGACCAACGAGTTTCGGTATTTGTCCTATTTAAAACTTGGCTCTTCTGTAGTTATATTGTGTACTAATACCGGCGGAAAATGTAAAGCTGTGATTTTCTAGGCCGATAAGATTACAAACTATGCTCCCATTCTGGCGTAATAGTCAAAGTTTGCTGCCATAATATGGACGCAGCAGACGCACTAATATCATGCAGCGCCGAAAATTAGTTCCCCAGCTAGGTAACTTCCAATGTGACCGGGGTGATATTACTGTTCTTGCTTCGGTCATGTTACGGCAGCAAACTTCCTTGACTATTACACCGGAATGGAAGTGCCGTAGGTTTACGTTTTCCGCTGGTATTAGTACATGATATAACTACAGAAGAGTCAAGTTTTAAATATAAATATCGAAACTTGTTGGTCATTTTTGAATGCAATGCTATTATTGGTCTAATAGGATTCAATGATCTATGCTAAGCTATGCTAAAAGTGAAATCGCCTGAACAAGAGAACGGCTGAATGGATTTCAAAATGGTAAAACTCAACTTATTAACTCGGGGGGAGTTGGGGAATGAGCCTATTTCCAAAAAAAGTGGAGTGTTCCTTTAAATGAAAGCAAAAGAAAATATCTGGATAAAGCAAGAAGTTTTTGCTGACTATTGGTTAATGTTGTTCTCCTGCAGAGGTGGACTGTGGTCATCCTGGATCTCCTCCTCATGCGGTTGTGATGGGGGATAAATTCACCTTCGGCTCTACAGTTCACTACAGGTGTTTAGAAGACCGAGCTTTGATTGGTGAATCCACACGCACCTGCCAGCTGAACGGCCAATGGAGCGGCTCCCAGCCTCACTGCTCAGGTGAGTCTAGCGGAATTTATAGGACCATGTTTCACAGACAGGGCTTAGACTAAATCAGGATTAGCCCATAGTTCAATTAGGACATTTAAGTAATTATTTTTTTTACAAATGAGTTTGAAAAAAAAAAACATTACTGGTGTGCATCTTGAGACAAAACAAAAGGCACTGATATATTTCTGATATATTTTTAGATCAGTCAGTACAAGTTTCTTGTATATTTGTACTTTTATGTTTTTTTGTTTGTTTTGTTTTTAATTGTTTTATATATAATTAAAATACATTACTAATATATTAATATTATTATTCATTGAATATTTATTTTTTTCTAAATGTATTTTTTATTATTAGTCATAATTAATATTATTGTTTTGTTTGTATTATTTTAATAAAATATTTTTATCAATGATAAAGATTAATAGATTACATTGTACTAAATGCAGTGTTATTTTTATATATAATATTTAATTATAGATAAAATTATTCTATATCTTTATACAGTTTTTATAATAAATAAAAACATTACTAATATATTATTAATATATTATTCATTTAATATTTTTTTCTAAATATAATTATGAAGAATAATAAATATAGTTTTGCTTGTATTGTTTTAATAATAATAATAATAATAATAATAATAATAATGCATTTTATTAACAAAAATAGATTAATAGATTGCATAATAAATGCAATGTTATTTTTAATTTATTATTTAATTATAAGTAGAATCATTTTTCTAAATATAATTGTTTATTATTAATACAAAATGTTTTGTTAGTTTATATAAACATTATATTGTTTTACATCCTCCTATAATAATAATAATAATACATTGTTATTAGTAATAATAAATTTGCTGAAAAGATTACATTGTAAAAAATACAATGCCATTTTTAATTTAAATTTTCATAAATTAAATTTCATTATATAACTAAATTAAATATTTAATTATTGTACATATAATAGTTTATTCTTATTAATGTTGTTGTTTGTATTTATGTTGTAATAATAATAAATTATATAAATATTATTATTATTTTATTTTATATAATTATTGTATATTATTATAATTTATTAAGAAATACGTATATTATTAATACTTTTAATTTATATATATAAATAATTAATATACTTAATATATAAATATTTTATATATAAATAATGTAATTATTAGATTTAATTTAAATGTTTATTATTATAAATATAATATATTTTTATAATATATTTGTTATTAATAATTATTATTATTGGTGTTGTTGTTGTCAATAATAATAATAATAATAATAATAATGATAATTTATTCAATTGTTTTTTATAATTATTTTGTATTATTTTGTTTTTCTTTGTATTGATGTTTAAATTATCATTATTATTATTATTATGCAGCAGTTGAATGTTCAATTGGTCACTTTGCTTGTTTTACTGCTATTTTATGCAAGAAATAATTGGCTCCCGACTCTGGATTATTAAATAATTCTCTGGATTTATTTTCAATAATTCAAAGGTCTACAGTCAGTCATTCTGCTCACACCAGCGTAACACATCTCAAGACATTTTAAAAGTTTTTGTTCCTAAAACTATTTTGTAGCTTTAAGAACACTTCTTGAAATAGCTAAAGCCATTGTTGCTACTTTGAAAGAGTCACTCAGACTTCCATCACTAACTCCAGTATGTCATTTAGCACAAGTAAAAGAGGTTTGAGCTGTTTCTATGCAGTACAGAGAGAGAGTGTGTGTGCGTTTGTGATTACTGCGGCTCTCAGCAGTGTTTTGCAGTAACTTCTGTACAAAAAGAAGCAGCATTATTAGTTTAACTGCATTTCTCAGTTGTACATTGGTTGTGTTGCTATTCTTGAAGATTTTATTGATTAAGTAGCAAGGCAGCGCCAACAACAGGACTTAGTGATTGTAGAAGAGAGATAGAAAGAGTGTGCTTTCCGTAGATATAAAAAGCAATTTCAGAAATAATGTCATTTTCTCCAGTTGTCTGTCATATTTACTAGCTTGGCCGGTGATGTTTGTTTTTCTAGTTCTTTTGCTGCATGTGAGGTGCTTTGAAATGACTAAAATGAATATAAAGAAGCTAGGAACCATTAAAGCATGTGTGTTATGGTAATTTTACCAGGGGTTTCTTCTTGCTGTTTTTAAAAAAAACAGCCCAAAAATTACCCTAAAGGTCTGTTCATGATCTTGCATCATAATTCAGTTTTCTCTGTTTCATAAAAGCTTCTCTCTTTCCCGTGGTAAAATCGCAGTAAAGCACAGCCCCTTGTGGATTATTGCTTTCTTTAGATTAGTGATTGTAGAAGAGAGATAGAAAAAGCAATTTCAGAAATAATGTCATTTTCTCCAGTTGTTTGTCATATTTACTAGCTTGGCCGGTGATGTTTGTTTTTCTAGTTCTTTTGCTGCATGCAAGAGACTTTGAAATTACTAAAATGAATATAAAGAAGCAAGGAACCATTAAAGCACATGCCTTATGGTAATTTTACCACTGGTTTCTTCTTGCTGTGTTTAAAAAACAGCCCAAAAATTACTCTAAACGTCTGTTCATTATCTTACATCATAATTCAGCTTTCTCCGATTCATAAATCTTCTCTCTTTCCCGTGGTAAAACCGCAGTAATGCACAGCCCCTCGTGGCTTATTGCTTTCTTCAGATTAGTGATTGTAAAAGAGAGATAGAAAGAGTGTGCTTTACGTAGATATAAAAAGCAATTTCAGAAATAATGTCATTTTCTCCAGTGGTTTGTCATATTTACTAGCTTGGCCGGTGATGTTTGTTTTTCTTGTTCTTTTGCTGCATGTGAGAGACTTTTACTAAAATGAATATAAAGAAGCAAGGAACCATTAAAGCACATGCGTTATGGTAATTTTACCACTGGTTTCTTCTTGTTGCGTTTAAAAAACAGCCCAAAAATTACTCTAAACGACTGTTCACGATCTTGCATCATAATTCAGCTTTCTCTGTTTCATAAAAGCTTCTCTCTTTCCCGTGGTAAAATCGCAGTAACGCATGGCCCCTTGTGGCTTATTGCTTTCTTCAGATAATGCGTAAGTCCTTTGTATCTGCTTGTTCAGGCCTCGACTCGTGTTTGAAAGAGAAATCCTACATTTGAATGAGCACATTGTTGAGTGAAGCTCATCTTTGTCTTGGTTCTTATTTCCTGTCATTATGTGTCAGTCTAACATGAGTTAATTAAGTTCAGCTGAATAATGACTTCTGTCTCGGCGTGACACGCTACACCGTTTCTTCTTACTGACAAGCTGTCTGTTTGATTCCAGCTAACATGCGCTGTTTTTTCTTCTTTAAATATTTCACCCACAAACAAAACACTCATTATTAGGTTGGCTTCAGAAAGCTTTTTATTATTTTTCTTCTTAGACTGTATTTCTGAACGCTACACCTCCTGGAGCTTTCAAACTAGAAGCACCAAACTCAGCCCAGCTCTTCAGACTGATCTGACTTAGTGTGTTATATCTTTTCAGACGGATCCGACTTACAGTTTCCATAAAATTGAAGATTAAAAAACATAAAAATCCTATAGACTGCCATTGACGGAATGTTCAAGTGAGCCAACGCTATTCAAACTCCAACTGTCAAAATTCAAATTTAAACTGCCAGAATACTATGAGACTAAATGAAGCTTCCCTTCTGTCAACTATTTCTAATCCATTCAAATTTACATTCTATTTAATATTTCTAATCTATTTAACTATCTAGCCACACCTAGCAACTACAATCATGCTAGTGACTTGCTAATCATGCTAGTAACATGTTAATCATGCTAGCAACATGCTAGTAGCTAGCTAATCATGCTAGAAACATGCTAGTAACTTGTCAGTCATGCTAGCAACATGGTAGTAGCTAGCTAATCATGATAGAAACATGTTATCAACTGGCTAATCATATTAGAAACATGCTAGCAACTTGTTAATAATGCTGGAAACATGCTAGCAACTTGTTAATCATGTTAAAAAACATGCTAGCAACATAATAGCAGCTTGTTAATCATGTTAGAAACATTCTAGCAACTTGCTAATCATGATAGAAACATGTTAACAACTTGCTAATCATGATAGAAACATGTTGGCAACTTGGTTAATCATGTTAGAAACATGTTAGAAACTTGCTATTCATGTTAGAAACATGCTGGAAACATGCTAGCAATTTGCTAATCATGATAGAAACATGCTGGAAACATGCCAGCAACTTGTTAATGACGTTAATAATGCAAGTAACATGTTATTTATGCTAGAAACATGTTAAACATGCTAGTAACTTGTTAATTATGTTAGAAACATGCTAGCAACATGCTAACAACTTGTTAATCATGCTAGAAACATGCTAGTAGCTAGCTAATCATGCTAGAAACATGCTAGCAACTTGTTAATTATGCTGGAAGCATGCTAGCATTTTGTTAATCATGCTAAAAACATGCTAGCAACATAATATCAGCTTGTTAATCATGTTAGAAACATGCTAGCAACTTGTTAATCATGCTAAAACATGTTAGAAACTTGCTAATCATGCTAAAGCATGTTAGAAACGTGCTAGCAACTTGCTAGCTGGCTAGACAGGCTAGAAATATGTTAGAAACTTGCTAATTATGCTAGAAACATGATGGAAACATGCTAGCAACTTGTTAATCATGTTAGAAACATGTTAGAAACTTGCTAATCATGTTGAAATGTTAGAAATGTGCTAGCTACTTGCTAGTCAGCCTAGAAACTTGCTAATTATGCCAGAAACATGATGGAAACATGTTAGCAATTTGCTAATCATGATAGAAACATGTTAGCAACATGTTAACAACTTGCTAATCGTGATAGAAACGTAATAACAACTTGGTAATCATATTAGAAACATGCTAGAAACTTGTTAAATATGTTAAAATGTTAGAAACGTGCTAGCTACTTGCTAGTCAACCTAGAAACATTTTAGAAACTTGTTAATAACTTGATAATCATGTTAGAAACATTAGCAGCTTTGCTAATCTTCCTGGAAACATGCTACTACCTTTGTTAAACATGTTAGAAACATGTTAGCAACTTGCTAGTCAGGCTAGAAACATGTTACAATAATGCTAGCAACTTGTTAATCATGCTAAAACATGCTAGCAACTTGCTAATCATGATAGAAACATGTTAGCAACATGTTAACAACTTGCTAATCATGATAGAAACATACTAACAACTTGCTAATCATGTTAGAAACTTGCTGCTTATGCTATAAACATACTAAACAGGTTAGAACAATTTTTGGAATCATGCTAACTACATTTTAATCATGCTAGCAACATGCTAATCATCTAATCTATCTATATAAAGTTCAAACTTTAAGCTTTTACAGCTGCTTTAAACTTTCAAACTAGGCTTTCTTAAGCCAACCTTAAGTTTGCATTGACAGACCTTTTTATCTAGTTACATACTCATATCATGCCAGATATGAGTCTTTTTTTGTACACTTCATATTCATATCTTGAAAAATTAAAGCTGAAGTCCCATAAAAGCAACTATTTCAAGTCTTCTGATGTCATAAAGTGAATCTTCACCTGAAAAGATTAAATATGCATCACACAAATGAGATTCAAGCACTATAGAGGGGAAATGATCAGTGAATAATGATTTATATTTTAGTCTGTTCCTCAGACAAAGCTGTTGACTTCAGAAGACCTCAAATATAGTGAATGCATCAAATGGACGACTTTTATAAGCTTTTTAAATCCCTTTTGAAGCTTAGATTAAATTATTTATTATTTAATATATATTAAATTGATCAAAGGTGACAGTAAAGGCATTCATAATGTTACAAAAGACTTCCATTTCAAATAAGTGCTGTTGTAGCAGACGATGTTTTTAGCGTGTCACACTAGCTTAGGGTTCAATATGGGCCAAAGATCAGAAGCCAGGAACGTCTACTGGAGAGAGGGTGAGATGCTACTGGTGAGTGAATAGACAAGACAATTAGATTTGATTTTCAAAATAATTTATATTGATGGGTTTTCTTTTCTTTTTCTTTATAGTTTGTTTCAAGTAGTCACATTGAAGGACAACCAATTGACAGCGGTCAAGAAATATTCTGTTGTCTCAAACAGTATCAAAAATGTTAACAGTTCAACAGATTCAAATCAATGTTGACCAAAATAAAATAAACTCTCAAAAAACAAAACAATAGTGTGTGTTCCTTTCAAATAAATTCACAATAAAATACTCTTCAATGAGCTTTACATTCAAAAACCCAATAATTCAAAAAGAGTTTGTAATAGGATATTCACTCTGACTAAATTCCAGAAAATAGATGTAAATGACACTTTTTTCTTCAAAACTCAACAGTAAATTCAACCATGAAATGTAAAAACACAAGAACAAATCAAACGATTCAATTGAACAATGCTTTGTGGATTAAACGACTCAGTTGATCAAAGTTCGTGAATCAAATGATTCAGCTTCAAGAACACTCGTTCTACCAGTTCCAACTCAAAAACAAAGTCTCTCCGTTTCAGATGCAAAAAAATCAATTCTGTTCAAAGTATCGGGATCTTTTGTGTCCAAAAGAACAGGAAACAATGGAATTCTCCTACCAGTCGATGAATTCAGATCACAGTTCAAAGGTCCGTGGGCAGCTCGCCATTTGTGCACATGTAATCGCGATCAACACAGATGATTCTCACCAGAGGATTACGTTCGGCACAAAACAGGTAATTCTCTCAGAAGATCTCAGAAGAAACATAGGGAAAGAAAAAAACCCAGCCAGAGCAAAATAGAACAATATTTTGTCAAAGATGATTAATCACAGGGCTTCAGCACTGAGATCCGCTCCAACTACACTTCTTCCAATTTCCACGTCTCCCTTCTCTCTTTTCGTCCGACGACAACACTTCAAGATGATGTCACGATTCCTTAAGTTTCGTTTCCAAGTGTTCTCTATCACATCTCTCCTTAGATTAATGTTCAACGCTATGAGCTTCTAGACAAACGCTCCGTGCTGCGGTCTCGTGCAATCTCGTCTCTCTGTCTGTTCTGAAAGGTGCAGCAGCGCCGGCGCTGCAGGTGGGCGGGGCTTATAAATGCGCTGCTACCATTGGCTCTTACAGAAGTTTGTCACTGAAGTGAGAAGTAATTTGATCAATCTTTCATCCTTCTGGAACTTTCTCCCTTTTTCTCATCTCTCAGTTTCCTTCAGCTCTTTCTATGTTTTGAAGTATTTTAATTTCTTTGTAGCCTGGATTACCCGGGTTACATTCTCCCCGCCTTGAAGCTATGCAGGTCCCACTGCATCTTCCAGGCTGTGAAGTCACAGCAGAGGGATGTTCACCTTGCATTTCCAGAGAGGTATTCTTAAAAGTATCAGACTCCTCCAATGAAACGGTAAATGCTGTGCTAAGCCCTTGCAATAGTGATTGCACAACCAGAGAAAGGGGATTACCCAATTTAGGATACTGCAGCCTCTTTGGTGGCTCACGATGTCTTTGCGAACGTCTGGGGACATCTTCTAGACTCTCACCAGTCTCCACTAAGCTGTCTCGGCGACTTGGTGAATCAACTTTTCCTCCACGTGTCAGAGCATCGCTCCTTTCATCCTCTGCACTTAGTGGGGATCCATCTGACTCCTGATCCAGCACAGGTATGTCACTCAGCACATCCGTCTCTATAGGATCCATCAACTGTGTATCTTCTCTTTCAGGTTCATCCAGGGGACTTCCTTCCCCAGCGTCAGGTTGGTCAGGTAAGTCCCTCTGTAATGTCACTGGAGTAAGTTGCTCAGTGTTTGTACTAACTGCATTTCTCATTTCAGGGGTAACTTCTGCCATCACTCTACCACTTGAAGGCTTCTTAGGTTTAGAATTGGAGAGGATTCTAGTTTCAACACTCGGTAAGTGTCCATGTGAGTAATAATCCATAGGGTCACTCTCTGATTCAGAATTCTCAGTCATACATTCAGGTTCTTGCGTACCAGGGTTTGCTCGAGTTCTAGGCCTGTGAGGTGTTTTTGGTCTTAGTGGTTCCTCAGGCGTGGTTTCTTGCAAAAACCCACAGGGCAGTAACAAGTCTCGGTGCAATGTGCGAAGTGGTCCATCCTTGCCCTCTGGTTGAACGGTATAGACTGGTAAGTCGGCAGCTTTCTTGATCACAACGTAAGCTTCTTTCTCCCACTTATCTGCTAATTTATGCTTTCCTCTCAGCTTTACGTTCCTTACCAGGACCCGATCTCCAACTTCAAGGGATGAGGCAACCACTCGCTCATCGAACCTCTTCTTATTCCGTCTTGCTACTTTTGAAGCGTTCTCACTTGCTACTCTGTAGCTCTCCTCCAGACGATCCTTCAAATTCCTCACATAACTTGAGTGAGATGGGGATGACTTCTCAGCAGGTAAACCGAAGGCCAGATCAATTGGTAGCCGGGGCTGCCTTCCGAACATTAACTCATAAGGCGAAAATCCTGTTGAGTCATTGCGTGTGCAATTGTACGCGTGGACTAATGGTTTCACGAAATCCTTCCAACAGGTCTTTTCTTTATCATCCAGGGTCCCTAACATTTGGAGCAGTGTCCTGTTAAAGCGCTCCACAGGGTTGCCCCGGGGGTGATAAGGTGTCGTCCTCACTTTGCGGATTCCTGCTATGCCACATAGTTCCTTGATCAACTTAGACTCGAAGTCGGGCCCCTGATCACTAAGGAGTTTCTCGGGAAACCCGTAATGAACGAGGAAGTTATCCCACAGGCACTTGGCTACGGTTTGAGCCTTCTGATTTCTGGTGGGTATTGCTACAGCATACCTGGTGAAATGATCTGTGATTACTAGAATATCCTTAATATTGCTTCGATCGGGCTCCAGCGACAGGTAGTCCATGCAGAGTAACTCGAGGGGTCTGCTAGTCGATATGTTCACCAGTGGTGCAGCTCGCTCAGGGGGGGTCTTTCGCTTCACACAGCGCTCGCAGGTTCTTATCTTCTCCTCCACGGCCATCGCCATCCTTGGCCAGTAAAATCGGGCTCTAGCCAGGTCCAAGGTCCTTTCAATTCCAAGATGACCCATGTCGTTGTGTAGACTTCTTAACGCTTTTCCTCTGAGCTCAACCGGTAACGCCAACTGATACAACACACTTCCTCGATCTTGCTTCCTTCTAAATAACACTCCATTCTTGAACTCAAATCTGTTCCACTCTCTAAGCCATAGAGCTATTTCTGCAGGCTCCACCTTCCCTTCAGGTTTTCTCCCAGACTCAAGGTACTTAATGACTTCTCTGAGCTCTGGATCAGCTCTTTGACATTCTCTCAACTCTTCTTCAGACATTTGGGGAAGAGTTGGAAGACCATGGGCATCCTCCTGTTGGAACTCCTGGGGTACTGCACTAGCACTGAGGCACAGTGACTCGAACAGAGTGGGTTGTAAGCATGATAGGTCGGAATTGTCACATCTCTGGTATACTTGGTGTCGTTCACAGAGGGCTTTCACTGCTGGTGGCAGGATTGTCTGTTGTTCAGTCTCTGCTAAATGATGAAGAGTGAATTGCTTAATTCTTTCACACTCCTTCTGAGAGATGAAGTCATCTACCGGCCTGTCATGAGGACGTCTTGAGAGTGCGTCTGCATCTAGATTTCGCTTGCCTGCACGATATTGGATCTTGAAGTTGAATGTTGACAGGCTGGACAGCCACCTATAGCTAGTCGCATCAAGCTTTGCAGATGTTAAGATATAGGTGAGTGGGTTGCTGTCCGTTATTACGGTGAACTCTCCTCCATACAAATAGTCACTGAATTTGGCCGTGACCGCCCACTTGAGCGCGAGGAACTCCAACTTGTGCGCGGGGTACTTCGTCTCACTTTTGGTCAGACCCCTGCTCGCGAAGGCAATTACTCTCATTCGGCCCTCCTGCTCTTGATAAAGGGCGGCCCCAAGTCCAGTGGTGCTTGCGTCTGTGGTCAACACGTAGGGAAGGCTGGGATCCGCAAACCCAAGTACTGGGGCTGAAGTAAGCTTTTTAATTATGCTGTCGAACGCTTGCTGGCATTCCTGAGTCCATCGGTCCCCAAACTGCTCTTTAGGATCCCGGTATTCTATGTTTTTCTTTAGGCTTCGTCTCTGGTTTTTCTGCAGAGGGGGATATCCAATAGTAAGATCATTAAGAGGTCTTGTGATCTTTGAGAAGTCTTGGACGAACCTCCTGTAGTATCCTGCGAATCCAATGAAAGATTTGAGCTCTTTGAGGTTTCTCGGCCTTGGCCAGGTCTTGAGGGCTTCGATCTTGGTCGGATCCGTCTCAACGCCATTCTGAGACACTATATGGCCTAGGTATCGGACCGATGTCTGGAAGAACTTGCATTTCTTAGGAGAAAGCTTCAATCCGTATTCTCTTAAACGTTTTAGAACTTGCAGGAGTCGAGCTTCATGTTCTTCTAAGGTCTTGGAGAAGATTATAAGATCATCAATGAATACTAAGGCTTCTTTTCTGTTAAGATCACCCATGCACCGCTCCATTAATCTCTGAAATGTACTCGGCGCATTAGTGACCCCTTGTGGCATTCTGTTGAATTCATAGAACCCTAAAGGACAAACGAATGCTGTTTTCTGTTTATCAGCCTCTTCCATCTCGATCTGATAGAAGCCTGATTTTAAGTCGAGGACTGAAAACCATTTAGAGCCAGATAGAACTGAGAAAGCTTCTTCCAAATTCGGCAGGGCATATGCGTCTTTTATGGTCTGTGAATTCAACTTTCTGAAGTCAATGCAGAGACGTACATCATTGTTCTTCTTCTTTACCACTACTATTGGAGAGGCAAAGGGGGATTCCGATTCTCTAATGATACCTGCATCAAGGAGTTCTTTGAGATGCCTTCTCACTGCATCAACGTCTTGGGGATGGATAGGTCTAGCACGCTGCTTGAACGGCGTATTGTCACGAAGATTGATGTGATGTTTTACTTTATCTGTGTGGCCGTAATCCAAGTCATGCAGTGCAAATACGTCTGGCATGTGGTTCACTAGATCAGTTATCCTTTCCTTCCATTCACTTGATAACGGGGAGTCACCGAAGTCAGGAATGATCTTAACTTGTACAGGACTAACTCCTTTGTACACGGGAGCACTGACAGGGTTTCTTCCTTCAATTACACTTTGGACAGCATGCAGTTCAGCTAACACTGCTCTCGGAGGGATTGTTAGATCAACTTGCGTCTCATTTCTCAGCACTATCGGTATCTGGACATTGCGCTTCGGAGGTAGAGAATGCAAACAACTAGCCACTAGCAGTCCACCAGGCAAAGAAGATGATGCTGAAGGCCCTACCATCACCAAGGTCTCTGACAGCGGTCCAACAATGTTGGCACATCCATTGAGGACTACTGTACTTCCAGCTGTTATCACGTCAGGCACGCCTCCTTTCACTTTTACTTGACCCAAAACACTCGTACTTGCTTGTTGCAGTCTTGCTTCTAGAACTCTTATCACAGCTCGATAACCGTGGAAATAGGGTTTAATTCTAGGCTTGGCTGCTTGTGCATGATCAGCATACAAGACATCCAAGGTGTTGGTGCCAATGAGGATTTGGGGCACGTGTGTCAGGTCTGGGACCACTAGGGCCAACGTCGGAACCTCAGCTTCTGTTCCCAGGAATTCCTGAGGAAACTTCAGAGTTAACTCCACATACCCCAGGTAGGGAACAGCCTGGCCATTTGCCCCTTCAACTTCCAACAGATGATTCAGTGGTTGCATTGAGTGTTGCGACAAGTGTCTATTATAGAAGGACAGAGGGATTGTCGTGACCTGGGATCCTGTGTCTAACAGGCAGTTTACTTCCTCCCCTTCGACTTTGACTCGCGCAGTGCATTTCATTCCGACCAGTCCAGCTGGTAACTTCAAGGAGTTCTTGATGTCTGCATGCTTGGTAAACACTAGTTGATGCTTAGGGCTTTGTTTCTTCTGCTCAGTCCCCGTCCGCCCTACGACAGAGACTGCTTTTAATTTAAAGGCACCGCTGTTGTTCCATTTTGAAGATCCCACTCAGCTTGTCTCTCTCTCAACTTTCGCCTCTTCTCCTCAACTCTAGATGGATTTGGTCCATTTTCACAGTTGATGGCTAGGTGACCATCATCTCCACAGCGAAAGCAATACCACGGCCGCGGGCGGTTAGATCTCATTTCAGCGCACTGTGGCCGCTCATTCTCCTTTCTGCTGACTTCGTTAAACGTGGATCTGCTCGGACTGCTCCTCAGATGAGGGGATCTTTCAGGATGGTTTCTTTGTGTACTAGGAGTGGCAACTTGAACTTTTAGCTCTGCTATCTGTTTTCTCAGCTCTTCAAGTTCATTTGTTTCAGCTCGCTCCTTCACTTTCTGATCAGCCGTTGTTCTGATGGCTGTGATTTGGCTTCGGAGAGCCGCAATCTCCTTCTTCAAGGCACCTACCTCGGACATTTCAGGGCATTGATTCTTACTTTTCTGCTTAGAGGCTTTCTGCTTTGCATTGCTAGGAGTTGAAGTCTCCGTAACATCCTCTTCAAATGTGCTGCAAGGATAAACAGACTGCTGGTATGTCACCGTCTTCAGTTTAAGGGGAACTGATGGATGCTTGCTCATACCCAGATGCTTTCTCATTCTCTCCTCCTTTGATGTTTGTTTCTCTTCAGTAGTGCGGATGAGAATTGCTAATTCGGCAAAAGGAGGTGGGTCTGCTTTCCTCTTTTCAAGTTGTAGATCGACTATCAGGGCATTGTCCCAGCAGCCACGGCAAAACTGCTTTAGCAGACAACGGTCTCGTTCACTCTCGGCAATTCCTCCCCGCCTGATGGTAGCGCAGAGAATTACGTGCAATCTGTGGAGGTAGGCAGATGATCTCTCGCCAGGATTCTGCAGGGTGCTTATGAACTTAGCTAATAGTTCGTCTCCGTCCTCCACTGAACCGTAGACAGACTCTAGCAGACTAAGGCACTCTGACGGTGGAGCGTTCGGGTTCACATGTTTAATGATGTCTGAAGCAGGCGGTAACAGGCTGTCAAAAATTTTCCGCACTTTATGCGACTCAGGAAGAGATGGATCATTCAAGAGGTAGTCAACACTAGCACGCCAGGTGTCGAAATCAGGCTCATTACTTGGACGGGGGCTCCTCCCAGAGAAGGCTTTAAGACGGAATGAAGCATTGTGAGGGGAAAATGAATCGCTTGACCTTACAATGTGTTCCATCACTACTCTTTGGATACCTGGGGGTTGCACAGCAGACATGGGAAGTTTAACAGATATCGTCTCAGCAGAGCTGATATCAGCATCATTTGAACAGCGAGGTGACATTGCACCTAAAGTTGCTTTGACTGGGTTTTCGGGCTCTATTCTCAGGACAGGGGGTGAATTACATCTTTCCAGCCGTTGGGGAGTGCTGGCTGCACGTGTCAAGAGATTTATCTCCAAGGGCCGATGTTCTAGACCAGGCGCTGCCCCAAGTGACACATCATCTCGTGGGGGTTCTCTATCAGCACTAGCTGCTGCTTGTAATTCATCGGGGCATTCAGTAATGGCACTACTAGTGGTGAGGGTGCGAACACTAGCCAGGGTGCGCACACGGAACACAGTGTCTGGGTCAGTGGGGCTCACTAAAGTTAGAGGCAGCTGGGGTTCAAGGTTGCACATAGCTGAATCGTGCGTGAACTCTACTACTGCATTATGATGAAAGTCAGAGTCTGGATCTTCAATCATTAATTTTCGTCGGACAGAGCCAAACCTCAGAAGGTATGTTTCTAGAACTTGATCCAACTCAGTCAGCGTGATGCCGCTAACAATGACTGCATTTTGCACGTTGACGTTTTCTCGTTCCACAACATCCATTTCTGCTCAATTCAATGTATAAGTTTATCTCAATAATTATTCACCTCAGTAGCTGCTGCGACCTCTCTCCTGGCTGGCTCGCCAAGAATGTGTAGCAGACGATGTTTTTAGCGTGTCACACTAGCTTAGGGTTCAATATGGGCCAAAGATCAGAAGCCAGGAACGTCTACTGGAGAGAGGGTGAGATGCTACTGGTGAGTGAATAGACAAGACAATTAGATTTGATTTTCAAAATAATTTATATTGATGGGTTTTCTTTTCTTTTTCTTTATAGTTTGTTTCAAGTAGTCACATTGAAGGACAACCAATTGACAGCGGTCAAGAAATATTCTGTTGTCTCAAACAGTATCAAAAATGTTAACAGTTCAACAGATTCAAATCAATGTTGACCAAAATAAAATAAACTCTCAAAAAACAAAACAATAGTGTGTGTTCCTTTCAAATAAATTCACAATAAAATACTCTTCAATGAGCTTTACATTCAAAAACCCAATAATTCAAAAAGAGTTTGTAATAGGATATTCACTCTGACTAAATTCCAGAAAATAGATGTAAATGACACTTTTTTCTTCAAAACTCAACAGTAAATTCAACCATGAAATGTAAAAACACAAGAACAAATCAAACGATTCAATTGAACAATGCTTTGTGGATTAAACGACTCAGTTGATCAAAGTTCGTGAATCAAATGATTCAGCTTCAAGAACACTCGTTCTACCAGTTCCAACTCAAAAACAAAGTCTCTCCGTTTCAGATGCAAAAAAATCAATTCTGTTCAAAGTATCGGGATCTTTTGTGTCCAAAAGAACAGGAAACAATGGAATTCTCCTACCAGTCGATGAATTCAGATCACAGTTCAAAGGTCCGTGGGCAGCTCGCCATTTGTGCACATGTAATCGCGATCAACACAGATGATTCTCACCAGAGGATTACGTTCGGCACAAAACAGGTAATTCTCTCAGAAGATCTCAGAAGAAACATAGGGAAAGAAAAAAACCCAGCCTTGCAAAACACAAGGCAAACACAATTAACTTCTGATTCAAACGTTTTCATCACAAGTTCATACACACACACACACACATCTCAAATACAACATTTCAACTGTTATTAAACACGTTGAGTTTCATAAATTACTCTTTGTCTTGTCTCATAACCGATTTATGAATATTACATGTGATAGCTTTAGCACACGTGCTAACTAGTTTGACGCACGCGGTATGCGCACGGCCTACTCAAAATTGCTTTGTAACATCTCATTTTGAAACTATTTTAGGTCAGTATATGAAAATTCACTCACCAGAGCAAAATAGAACAATATTTTGTCAAAGATGATTAATCACAGGGCTTCAGCACTGAGATCCGCTCCAACTACACTTCTTCCAATTTCCACGTCTCCCTTCTCTCTTTTCGTCCGACGACAACACTTCAAGATGATGTCACGATTCCTTAAGTTTCGTTTCCAAGTGTTCTCTATCACATCTCTCCTTAGATTAATGTTCAACGCTATGAGCTTCTAGACAAACGCTCCGTGCTGCGGTCTCGTGCAATCTCGTCTCTCTGTCTGTTCTGAAAGGTGCAGCAGCGCCGGCGCTGCAGGTGGGCGGGGCTTATAAATGCGCTGCTACCATTGGCTCTTACAGAAGTTTGTCACTGAAGTGAGAAGTAATTTGATCAATCTTTCATCCTTCTGGAACTTTCTCCCTTTTTCTCATCTCTCAGTTTCCTTCAGCTCTTTCTATGTTTTGAAGTATTTTAATTTCTTTGTAGCCTGGATTACCCGGGTTACACTTATCTGTCATAATCTGTCATAACTTTTATGTCATAATGACTTTTTATACTTATAATTATGACCTAGTATGTCATCATTTTAACTTTCATCTCATAATTTTAACTTTTTGTCATAATTATTATCATAAAATTCTTATAGTCATAATTTGAGTTTTACGTTATAAAGACCTTCCTTTACCCCAGTTTCACTTTATATAACTGTTTCTGACTTAGTATATCATAATGTAAACTCTTTATCTCATAATTATAATTTAGTACCTCTTAATTTTGACTTTCTATGTAATAATTAAAAACATTTTTGATTTGAATATCTTTAAAAAATTTATAATTAAAATGTAATTTATTTCTGTGATGCAAAGCTGAATTTTCAGCATCATTACTCCAGTATTCAGTGTCACATGGTCCTTCAGAAATCATTTTAATATGCTGATTTGCTGCTCAAGAAACATTTTTTTATTATCATCACTGTTGAAACCAGTTGTGCTGATAAATATTTTCATTGATACTGATACATTTCATTTTTCAGGATACTTTGATCAATAAAAAGTTCAAAAGAACAGCATTTATTTGAAATAAACCTACAAAAGATTTTAATACAGATTCATTTTTTGGCCATTAGTTGTTTAGGCTGGTTTAATCAATGTTCAAAAGTGCCCTAGACCTTTCTAAAACCAGATGATCAACACCCTAGCTTTGTGATAGTGAGTTTACTATTTACTAAGCACCAACAGAGCTCACAGTAGTACCAATAAAGGCAGTAACCATGATATTTGGATGTGAACTGTGGTGAATATGGTTTGTAAAGGGCTTGTCTTGGGAAAAAAATGGTCTTCCTTTCCTCAGATTTTTCTCTGAGGTTGTGTCCATGTGCACTACAAAACCAAGTACACACTACGAGGCCCAAGCTTGTCAGCCTTTGATGTTGTTAGTCTGCTAAATAATGCCTAGATTGTAGCCAACTCACAGCGTGAGGTATAGTGCGCACTAGTGAATCACACTGCCACTATTCACAGAAGCTTCTGATGATACACTAATTTAAAACAGAGCCCTATGAATGTGAATAGAATCACAAAATCCATTCATAGATTTGATTATCAGCATTTTTGATGAAATATGCATAAAATTTGTATTAAATTGCATATGACAGAATAAAGAAGAGTAATACTATCCTGAAAGTATCAGGATTGTATGCTGTGAGACTTTAAAGGGGTCCTATTACGCTTTTTAACTTTTTGAATTTTATCCAGTGTGTGGTGTGTATGTTTGGGCATAAAAAACATCTACA
Organism: Garra rufa; assembly: GCF_049309525.1. NCBI lineage: Eukaryota > Metazoa > Chordata > Actinopteri > Cypriniformes > Cyprinidae > Garra > Garra rufa. Next base: position 7,448,517 of record NC_133372.1, on the reverse strand, counting down.
AAGTTAAAAAATCTCAAAGTCCACTCCAAAGGGAGATATTTTGATTTAAAAAAATCCCTTTTCAAGATCTACAACGAACGGCTCCTTTGGACTACAGCGTTTGTTTTCCGGATGCTAATGTCACAACGCGGTCCATTAGAATATCATTCAGTAAAAGCCTCCTTTAGCAATCCAATGTGTTTTTGTAAGAAAAATATCAATATTTAAATCGTAATAATTACTTTAATCTAGGGCTGGGCGATATGGCAAAAATGTAATCTCGATAATTTTTTCCCCATATTGAACGATAACGATATATATTTCGATATAAGCTGTTGATGTTGCCAGCTTTAAAATAGTATCCCAACAATGACTAAAGCCACAAAAATTAAAGGGTTCATTGAATTACATTTTAAAGTATAGTTTATTAACAAAAACAGATTACAGATTTGGCCTTAAAACTTAAAACACCTTACTAAAATAAATTTAAAAAATAAAAGTTGTGACAGAGTATGGTAAATGAGAGTAAATGTACAAAATGTAAACATAAAATGATTGTAAAAACATAATTTGTAACAATTATTTATTTATTTATTATTATTAACACAATTGTTTATTTTCTCTATTATAGGTTGAGCTATTTAAATTAGAGGCAACCACTGCATTTTGAAACACTCTACAGTATAAATAACAAAAAATTACGACACAGTTCTTTTTTAATCGTATTAAGTGCAGATAATTCAGCCATAATCAAAGTAGGCTACTCTCTAAATATTCAAAGTGCAAATAGAGACTGAATATTTCAAGCATGATACAGAGCTATAGACATACACAACCTATCATAATCTACTAATAACAGCCTAGATATGTCATGTAGCCTAATTTGCGTGCATTGGGGAGTCACTCTCTAAACAAAGGGGATTAAAATTGCTTTTGAATGCGCGTGCATTTTTTGCTTTCGGTTTCAGTTTTAACAATCGCGCCAAACTCTCAGCTGAGCTGAGAGTCCCTTTTCAGATAGCCAAACCACTTAATGGAATTCGTGCTACGTTTTTGTCGACAATTTCAACATCTTTGGATAATAACTCGAGGTTAGTTTCACTTTCGTCGCTGCTTCCACTCTTTTTTTTGTCGTCCTGGTGTTAAGTTTGCTTCGCAAAGTGCGGTAGGAAATGAACTTTGTACTTTGACATGCACACGCACACTGCAGGCTGATTGGCTGTTGTCGCATATTTCTGCTGTGTGATTGGCTCTTAGATTAATCCATATCGAGCAAAAAATGTCTAGAGCTTATCATCGTTATTAACATAAATTTTTATCGCGATTCGATATGATATCGTTTATCGGCCCAGCCCTACTTTAATCTAGCTTGCGCAGTGGTACACTGAACCTGCTGCTTTGGGAAGGGGCGTGGCAGGACTGAAACTCTGGCTGTATCCGAAATCGCCCCCTATACCCTAATTCCCTACATTAGTCCACTCATACAGTCCACTTGAAGGAGTGAATGAAAACGAGTGAGTGAATTCGGACACTAAGTGCACCGGAAGGACTGCCGCTTTTGTATAGTATTGCTTACTGTTTAACAATCATTTAAAACGGACATTTCGAGTAGTAAGATTAAAAGATTTATCTTGAACGATGTCAAGGAGTTTACGTATAAACCCTGGTTAAACAATTTAATAATCAATTTACAACGAATTTGTACCTGTGTTGTACGCTGTATTACGCAGTGGACGAGCGCGTTGTAAAATGAACGGATGGATGATTCAGCTGCGGAAGCCATCCTCTGGCGAGACGCGGAAATTCAGTCGGCGCGCGACTCTCACAGTGCATTATGGGTTATCTCTAGCTGTTGAGCGTACATCGGTTGTACACTCATTTTTGCGGTGCATTGTGGGATTGAATGAGTGCACTCGGGAACGTTCACTATGGTTTCGAACACCACTTAAAATGGCTGTCCCCTCAAATAGTGCCCTAATGGGGGCGATTTCGGATACAGCTGTTCGCCAATTGCAATGCAGTAGGACTGCTAACCAATCACAACACATTTCGTTTTTTTGGAAGGCGGGCCTTCATCAAACCCGGAACTAATTGAGCCAATTGTGCCAGGCTGAGGAGAAAGGAGAATAATTGAGAATAGAGAATACTACAGTTACCACACCTCAAAACATCGATCAGATGATTTATTTCAAGACATTCGTCCTGTTTTATCCTTAAAATGCTACTGTGAGTAGGATTAATTTCTTACGCAGCTCATCCAACTACTTTGTTGCTAGTTCCAAAATGTCATTTTAGACCTTGTAACGACGCTTGAGCCGTTGATAGCAAACTAATGCAGTTAATAATGAAGTTTAGACAGACCGACAGATAGGCAGACAGACAGAGAGAGAGAGAGGGAGAGAGATATTAAATGCATAAATTACCTCTCTCAAGTCTGTGTGTCTCTCAAAGGTGACTGGCAGCATCGTTTCTACAAACAGTTAAACTTTAAGTTCATTTTCTTCAAGACCAAATAATCTGAAAATCATCAATAGCTGAAATCATGTGGCGAAGTGATATAGACATGTAATGCGGTCAAAAGCTGCCTGTAACTACGTTCGCCGTGCGTTTCCCAGAGAATAATGCACACCTCTAGAACATTCGTCAGCCAATCAGATTCAAGCATTCAGTGGCCCTGTAGTATAAGTGAAAAACAATGCATTTTTCGAACCACGAAGCATGAAAGCATGTTCTAGTGCAGTGGTTCTCAATCCTTGTCCTGGGGGACCTATGCTCTGCAAATTTTGCATGTCTCCCTTATTTAACACACCTGTTGAGATCATCAGCTCGTTAGTTCAGTTTATGTATCTCTCTCCTAACGAGCTGATGATCTCAACAGGTGTTTTAAATAAGGGAGACATGCAAAATGTGCAGAGCAGGGGTCCCCCAGGACCAGGATTGAGAACCACTGTTCTAGTGCACCCCAAAAACAAAATAAAGACTTTGTAAAAGAGCAAAATAGGACCCCTTTAAATGTGAGCAACACAACATGCTTCAGTGTTGCAAAAGCCATATAAATGTTCACTATATTGTGCACTATAAGGTTTCAGGTTGACTAGATGTGCATCAGAAAGAACAGGGACACACTCAGTTAGCCACATGGGCATGCAAAGTCACAGAAAACGAAGTGTTACAGAGAGAGAATGTGTCTTGAGGCGTCTGTCTGTGTTTGGGAAGCTGTGATACGCGTATTACAGAACAGAAGTTCTCTTCAGAGCGCAGAGAGGGAACAGCAGTATTCCCACTGAGACTGATTAACCCAGGCCTGTCAGAGTATGAGGGGGAATGACGGGGGTCTCGCCGGGCCGTGTGTCTCCTCAGCAAGGTGAAGGGCCACCGGCTATCAGCGCCACCATTCAGGGGCCCTGTTTGCCAGCGATAGGAAGCCCACGGTTCTGCAGCCTAGCATGCTGGAAGTCATTCTGAATGACGTTCAATACTGCTTCTCTTACACAGATGGGTTATTTCTGTCTGCATCATCAACACTCAGTTGCATCAGCTCTGTCTTTATTTCTAAGTGACAGCGATGCTGAACACAACATGTCTATCTAAAAAGTACTATGATGATACCATGGTACTGTAATACCTTGGTACTTTGATATATGGGTAGCTATTTTTGTTGAATATCAAGATTTTTAATTTGACATATAACTTAACCTGATAACTTGATATAATACTTAGTCTTGTTTCTAAAGTAATTTGAGGTCATACAATTTGCATTTAATAATAATTGCACTAAACAATATATATATATATATATATATATATATATATAATTGTTATGTTAAAAATTGCAATAAACAAAATAATTCAAATAAATTACATTAGTTTAATCCAAAAGAAAAAAGTATCACAACACATTTCTTTACATCAAATGTTAACTTTTTGTCACATTTATGCCTATTTCTGTCATAATTTAAGTTTTATGTCATAAGTCAAACTGAGGTCATAATTATGAAGATAAAGTCAAATTTATGACATCCAAGTCATAACTATGAAATAACATAAAGTCTAAATTATGTGATAAAGACTTATTTACCTCAATTCAACTTTTTTAATAACATTAAACTCAATTATGACAGAAATAGGCATAATTAAGAGACAAAAAGTCAAAATTATGTCACAGACTTTTCTTTACCCCAGTTATAGGCAGAAATAGGCATAATTGTGACAAAACGTTAACATTTGTGCTAAAAAATGTAAATTATTTCAAAATTATGCATTAAAAGTCACAATGTTAATTTTCTGACATAAAACTCAATTATGACAGAAATATGCATAACTGTGACAAAAAGTTAAACTTTTATGAGATAAAAAATAAAATAAAGAGATAAAAAAAGTAAAAATTATGACATACAAAATCATAACTATGAAATAACAAAAAGTCAAAATTGCCATAAAGACTTTTCTTTACCTCAATTTGACCTTTTAAGACATAAAACTCGAATTATGACAGAAATAGGCATAATTGTGACAAAAAGTTAACGTTTGTGAGGTAAAAAGTGTAAATTCTGTCATAACTATGAGATGACAAAGTCAAAATTATGTCATATTAATGTTAAATGATGACAGTCATACTTATTAAATAAAAAGTAAAAAAAATGATGACACAAAATCATAACTATGAGATAAAAAGTCAAAATTATGCCATAAAGACTTTTCTTTACCTCAATGTGACTTTTTATGACATAAAGCTCAAATTATGAAAATTATTATGAATTTATGAGGGAAAATGTAAATAAATAGTCAAATTATGACTATGACAAAAATTCTAAATTGAAAAAATGAGGTAAAGTCATTTGAAAGTTGAAATTATGACAGATAAAAATCAGACATAATTATAAAAAACTCTCCATTTTAGTAATATAAACTAATTTAATATTTTTTCCGTCAATTATGATATAATCATGCTTTATTTTATTTATTTATTTTTGAGCTCCTATAATTTTCAACATTGTTATTTCTTGAGCAGCAAATCAGCATATTAGAAGGATTTCTGAAGGATCAAAAGAAAAAAAAAGAAAATTGTTTATGACATAAAACTCAATTAGTACAGAAATACGCACAATTGTGACACAAAGTTATCATTGATGGGTTAAAAAATTAAAATGATGATAATCAAAAATATGAGATTACAAAAGGCATAAAGACTTCTTTACCTCAATTTGACCTATGATAAACTGAAATTATGACAGAAATAGGCATAATTATAACAAAAAATTACATTTATGAAATAAAAAATGTAAATTATGTCATAGTTATGAGATGAAAAGTCAAAATTATGACATGCATGCAATTCCAAGTAGAAAAGATGAGGTAAAAAAGACCAAATCTGATTTGAGATGAAATCTTAATTTTAGTTATAAAAAATAATTTAATATTTTTTCTTCAATTATGCATGCACTTGCATGCTTTATTTTATTTTATTTATTTATTTATTTTTGAGCTCCCATAATTTTCAACATGGTTGTTTCTTGAGCAGCAAATCAGCATATTAGAATGATTTCTGAAGGATCATGTGACACTGAAGACTGCAGTAATGCTGCTGAAGAATTCAGTTTTGCATCACAGGAATAAATTACATTTTAAAATACATTTAAATAGAAAAGGCGTTATTTGAAATCGTAATAATATTTCACAAATATTACTATTTTTACTGTATTTTTGATCAAATAAATGCAGCCTTGGGGAGCAGAAACCTATTCTTTTAAAAACACCAAAAATATCTTTAACAGCGTGATTTTTTGTAAAGGAAATCTGTGGAATTCTACAGAATTGATATAAATATAATAAAACAGCACTGCTTTCATGGACGAATGCCGTGTATCTGTGTATCTAACAGCCAAGGACAGAGTGACCTGCATGGAAACCCAAGCCTTTCCAAGGTCTGACCGCCACACCAAGAAAAAAAGCTTTCGACCCAAAAATAGCCCTGTGTGTCAGCAGAACCGAAGAGTCCTCGCTGGAGGCCCGAGCCCGTGATCCACTCCAGCCACGGCTGGCTCTCCTGCAGCGATGAGACTTACCAGAAAACCCGACGTAAAGCAGTTACAGAATACCCTGAGAGCTGTTGTGAAGACACCGCCGGAGTAAGAGAGATGAAAAGAAGAAACCCTGCGGTGTCTTTAAGCCTAAAACCCACACACAGAGACATATGGAGTCCCTGAAGTAAAACTCAGACGAGAAGACGACGCAGTTTAGGGGAGAAAGACAGCGTCTGTGCGCTTTTACACCGATGGATCTTCATTAGAAATGATCCTGTCCATCAGCGGCGTTTAAAATCAACTCACCCGACCAGCCCGGGCCAAATCCCACCCCCATTTACCTTAATTATTTATATGTTTATATCGCTGATTTTGGGCTTTTCGACGCTCCCCAGCGTGTGCTTCTGAGAGGGGAATATTTGTCTACTTCTGCGCTCGCTGTGCTTCTAAACGTGGTCTGCAGTGTCAAAATTGTGTCGGCGGTCTCCAGGGAGGTGTCCTCAGCATTTACTTCATCCAAAGATGTGTCTAAGCCTTTATATGTGCATTCAAGCAGCTTTTTGCAGGTACAACTCCACGTATGCTGAGCTATCTCACCTCTAGATAATCACTGCTTCTTCTCTTCATTCTCATGCAAGTCAAAATCATGCATGTTTTGCATCAAACCAGACTGTTATGACTTTGTTGTGCACGTATGCACATCAATAAAGATCCTCCAGAGGCTGGAAATGTCCCTTTTCAACCTAAAATGTTTATTTCAAAATCACATTTTAACACTGTCATTGAAGCAGTGCCAGCTGCTGTTCTACGAATAGATGTGAGGTTGAATAGTTGATGGTTTAAAAAGACTTGCTCAATGCCATGAGAGGAATTACTTGGTAAGAAAGCTGTTTCTGGTTTGGGTTTGAAGGCCCAGTCATGTGCTTGCAAGGAGTAATGCTGCCCTCTACTGCTCAGAATCTGGCATGTGTGTTTGTCTATGCTCTCACATGAACAAATGAACTCTGGGAAATAAAGAAAAGCAGCACTCAAGCATTCAAATAATGGAAAAACAGGCACAATAAAGGAAGAATAGTACAAATTCAAAATGAGAGAATAAATATCACTCGTGTTCACATTGCGTAGTTTTCCTTATTTTTTATTTATTTTTTGTTCTGGCAGATATTTGTTTTCCAGTGATATCTGCCTCCCCCTAGTGGTCATATACTGGAACTGACGATAAACAAGGTTGATAAAAATGTGAATCTGGACCACAAAACCAGTCGTAAGGCAAGGGTTGAAATTAAGATTTAGACTCTTAAATTTAATAAACAAGCTTTCCATTGATGTATGGTTTGTTAGGATAGGACAATATTTGGTCGAGATACAACTCGAAAATCTGAAATCTGAGGATGCAACAACATCGAAATACTGAGAAAATCGTTTTTCAAATTAAGTTCTTACCCAGGCATATCAATTTTTTTTTTTTTTTACAAAAGTAAAGTTAAGTAAGTAAATTTACAAAATATCTTTATGGAACATGATCTTTACCTAATATCCTAATGATTTTTGGCATAAAAGTCGATCATTTTGACCCATACAATGTATTTTTGGCTATTGCTACAAATATACCTGCGCTACTGGTTTTGTCGTCAAGGGCACAAATGATCGCTATTTAGCCATTCTGAGATACATCAATGAGTGTTTCTTCAGGTAAACTTTCTTTCAACACATTTTTTTCAAACTCAAGTTTATTTAACTCATTAATAAAGGTCAACAATGGCTATACAAGTATCACATGTAATTTCAGATTTTTTTTCTAGAACAATTCTACCACAGTGTAATTTCCACCATTTAAAATTATGAACTTTGTTTAATAATATTTTGAGGTTGTAAATGACTTTTTCATATTTTTAGGTTAAACAGGGTCTAATTCCAAAGCCTAAATGCAACTCACAATGAAATATTTTCACACTTTTGTTTAATTTAGCAGCTTTTTTCTAAAGTTATTTTGTGTGTGTTTATATTTTTATTTATTTTTACCACTTTTTATCAGATCAAAACAAATAAAGCTACCAAAAAATAAAATAAATACAAAATAAAATAAATAAAGCATAAAAAAACAATTACAGAAATTGGTATTTCTGTAACACACACACACGCACGCACGCACGCACGCACGCACACACGCACACACACACACACACACACACACACACACACGCACACACATATATCTAGAAAAAAATCTGAATTTACATGCTTGTAAATATTTAATTAAGTGATAAAATGATTACAAATACACAATCTAAGATTGCATTTGTGTATGTATATATGTATTATATTTATGTATTTATTTATAGATTTAGTTTATCCTTATATATATATATATATGTTCTAAAATTGGTACAATTACAGTAAAAAAAAGTAAACTGATTTTGTAAGAGTATTTTTTATCAGTTTTTTAGAACAAATTTATCACAGTGTAATTTCCACATTTAAAATTATAAACTTTGTTTGATAATATTTCCAAGTTGTAAATAGCTTTTTCATATTTTTTACATTAAATAGGGTCTAATTCCAAAGCCTAAGCATGCAAAGTAACTCACAATTAAATAGTTTTACACTTTTTTATAATTTGGCAATTTTTCGAAAAGTTATTTTGTGCGTGTATCAATATGTTGTGTTTTATATAGTCTATTTTTTAAAATAATTGTTTAAATCACTTTTTATATACATAAATATAATATAACGAAAGCTACCAAAAAAAAAAAAATTCATAAAACGATTTAAGAACAATTTATATATAAATTTATATTTACATACACATTTTACAATTTACACACATTTTTTAAATATATTTTGTAACTTTCAACATATAACTTCAACTGTACCAATTTCAGAACAATTTATATTTACATGTAAAAGTTACTCTCTCTCTCTCTCTCTCTCTCTCTCTCTCTCTCTCTCTCTCTCTATATATATATATATATATATATATATACATACATATATATATATATATATATATATACATATATATTTATTATATATATATATATATATATAGATGTAAACACACACAATTAAATTTTATAGTGTATTTTTTTTACAAGTTTTAACATATAACTTTAATTACACCAATTTTACAACAATTTAAATATATATACATATTATATATATATATATATATATATATATATATATATATATATATATATATATATATATATATATAATAAACACACACTATTATATATATATTTTATATTGTATTTGGTTTATCAATTTTTATAACTTTTAATATATAACTTTAATTTTACCCACTTTAAATAAGATAAATTAATTAGATCAATTTAAAATTCGTCAATGAAATATCAAAGAAATTAAATATAAATGATAACCACATGGTAAATAGTTTCTAAAGAAAAACAAAAAATAATTTGCAATGTCCACAGGACCACAGGCAGTGTGTGTGCACGGTGAATATCGACAGCCAATCAATGTTCAATAATCCGCTTGCCAGAGAGACTGATCCCTGACTGTTGCCACTGTTAATGTGCACAATGAGAAAGTAATACCCCATGAGGGGCAAATGTCAGAGAAAGATGAGACAACTAATCAAAACTAAAACAAAAACAATGCTGATTCTGGTCTTAAAAGAGGGCTTTAACTCACATCCAAAGAAGCACAGCACAATGGATATAGTCAAAGATTTAGACAGTTACACATCTGAATCCAAAGGCTTTGCATATAGGTGCACTCCATGTGCTGTATTAGCTCTATTGACTCCTCTAATGGGAGCCAAAGGTCTCGTCCCACAGGAGCGTCCCTCTAATGGCAAAGTATTGAGTGTTGTGGAAGAGGAAGCTTCTACTTCATAAGGCAGGAGCAGAGCTAAAGCCCTTAGCTCTGTGACAGGATTTAAGCCTAAAGCAGGATTAGACAGACACTTTATGACAAACAGAGAAAGATCTTTAATGAGGAGATCCAGTCAAAACACAGGGGTTTACCAAGCTCCACTTCACCTCTCTTAGGGTTTTCAAGACAGATCATATTTCTGAAAGGAAACATTCTGGATTGTGTATTCATTTTGATTTGTTTCATTATTATTATTTAACAAATAAATTGTTTTATTAAACTTTTTAATATATATTTTATTTGTAATCATTTTATTTATTTTTTACTTTTTTATTATTATTTTTTAACACACTTTGGCAATTAAATCGTACCGTTATTGTCATGCCAATAATGTACAAACACATTTTTGTATGGTGTATTTTTTAAATAGTTTTTATCACTTAATAAAATAAAATCTATATAAAAAAATAAAAAAAATAAATAAAACATAAAAAATATAAATGATAAACACATGGTAAAAAATAACATTTAATAAAATAAATAAAAAATATATACATTTACCACGTATTTTATTTTATTTACACAGTTTGGCAATTACATTATTCATTTGCAATTACATATACATTATATATATTTTATTATTTTTTCAATATTTTATTTTTAACTATCTATTTTATTTAAAATATTTATTTTATGTTATTTTTCTTTTAATCATTTTATTTTATTTACACAATTCGGCAATTTGTACTGTTATTGTCATGCCAGTGTAGTAAATGCTAATTATAACCACATATCAGAAAATAAACATTCTGGGTCTTTTATATTATTTTACATGCAAATAATTTGGTCAATAAAGTAAATGCTAATTATAAATATTTTTCTTCTGGTTAAATTAAATAAAAAAAATAATATTTTATTTTTAACCATTTATTTCATTTAAATTATTTATTTTTTGTTATTTCATTTTAATCATTTATTTTATTTTATGTACACAATCTAGCAATTCAATTGTACTGTTATTGTCATGCCAATGTTGTAAATGCTTGTTATAACCATATTTCAGAAAATAAACATTCTGGGTCTTTTGTTTTTATTTAATTTTATATTGTTTTTACATGCAAATAATTTGGCAATTCAATTTAACAGCTATTGTCACGCCAATGAAGTAAATGCTAATTATACACATTTTTCTGAAACATTTCAGGTTTTGTTTTATTATATTTTATTGATTGTTTTGTCGATTCAATTGTACAAAAGCTTGCTAATAAAGCATATTAAATCGAAAGAGTAAACACTAATAAAACTGCAGACTTAGACATTATATATTTCATCATTTTTTTCTTAATTTGCTACTTTGCTTATACTTGCTTATTTTATTTCCCTTTTTCTTTCATTTTCTTTATTTTATTGTATTATTATTTTATTTTAATTCATTAAAAAATTTGACAAATTTTGCAAATCTGTTACTTCATATCTAGTTCTGGTATTAATTAAGTTTTTATTAATAAATAAATAAATACAATTCTAAGATTTTTCATGACAATAAAACACTACATAAAATTATTATATTATATTATTTTATATGAATTATATTATATTATATTATATTGCCCATCATGGGGCATTATATCTGTAGAGAACACTCTATGTAAATTTTCTGTTTGTAGTTTATCCTTTCATGTACCTTCCTCTCTTCCTATCTTCTTTAGTCTGGCTGTGATGGAAGCTCAGTGCTCAGGTCACAGGCTCAGACAACAGGTGGACGACCACGATAACACAGCCATCCTAAGAGGCAGCGAATGAAAGAAACAAGAGGAGAGAACAACTGGGCAGAGAAGAGTAAAAATAGAGCAGAAGAAAGCAAGACACGGAGTCAGTCACTCCGTCCGTCTGACTCCAGCTTGTATCTGTGTGTCTGTATCGCTGCGGTGCAGGACGCTGGTGATGATTCAGTGCGGGGCGGCGCCAGAGCGCAGTGGAGCCGCGGTGAGCAGATAAGCACAGAGCATTGTGCTAGGGGCCGAGGGGCCGCACACAGACACGCTTCAGTGATAAGGCCGCTCATACGAGAGGAACCAGACACTGGGATAACATGGAAGATCCAAGACATGCTCTTTGCTTTGGTTCACTGGGCGTTTGGGTTGCTGGTTTTCAGCAGGATCGGGGCTGGAAATGTTGGAAGTGGTAAAATATACAGAACTGAATTCATTTGGATTTAGATTTTGTTCTTTGGGGCTTCAATACATGCTGTGGTAGTTTGCACATTCAGATCAATGTGCTTATGAACATTTTTTTTTATGACAAACCACTTAAATTTAAAATGAAAAGAAGACAAACAGACAGAATTATAGAATAGATTTGTGCTGAAACCCTATTTTAATTGTTAGAATTGCCATGGATCAGCAATATCAACGTAAAATTAATCAGTCAGACCAAACCATAACTCGTAGAGACTTGAAACTTGGACCAAACCAGTGCAGAAAGATTCTCTGAAGAGTGAATATCAATGATTATCCAAAAAAAAAAAAAAAAAAAAACTATCGCCAAACTTTTGAAAGAGGCAGGGTCCCTTTTACTAAAATGGCTGTAACATAGTCTATGCAAGTGTACCTCAAAAAACATTGGCCAGTGAAGTTTGAGCACTTATTAGACAAGGTTAGAGGAGACTCACTGCCCTAAAAGCCACTGGGTGGCAATATTGCATTTTTCAAGGCCGTTGTATCATATGAGAAATGAACTTTGCCTCTAGAACCACTGCTGTCAAACAAATTGTTTGTCAAAGATATAAAAAAGGTTTTTTGCTCAATCTGGAAAAAACACTGCAGTAAAATTCTCTAGACTCTCTAGATCAATAATAATAAAAAAAAAAAGAAATTTGGAAATTTACCTTTTGTGTAGCTATAACGGGGTTGTTAGGAAAAGGGGCCTGTCTAAATATACCCAAAAGCCCATAAAGCTTAAACGAAAACTAAAAATTTCACGAAACTAGGTGAGTGACAGGTGATTCTAAACAAGCATGCAAAGTTTTATGGAGATCGCACCACAGCTGCTGCTATAACCGCTAAAAAGACCTAAAAAACAAGATACTTTTAAAGGTTTTATTTGGGGTTCAAGTACGTAGTGCTGAAACCCTATTGTAATTGTTAGAATTGCCAAGGATCAGCAATTTCAACGTAAAATTGATCAGACAGACCAAATCATAACTCGTACAGACTTGAAACTTACAGAGATAGCAGTACTCACACCGTCTACAACGTCACCAAGGCTCGCCCCAAACGGCCTGACGGGGGCGCTACAGCGATCAAAAGTACAAAATCGCTCCTAAACTGTTAGTCGCAGGCTCAAGTGTCTTATGTCGTTAGACAAACTCCTAGGATTTTCCCCAATCTGCACTAAATCAATGCACACACCATCACAAATGAGCGCCAAAACTTTTGAAAGGGACAGGGTCCCTTTTACAAAAATGGCTGTAATTTTTGAACGGCGCTATAAGAGGGAAAAAACATAACAATGGCTATAACTACACAACCATTGGCCCTATCAACATGAAAATTGGTATGCATGGTCTTGGTACAGTACAAAGCACCACAAGTGTCTATAAGGACACTTGCATATCTAAAAAACATGGCTGCCCTTGATCAAAGTTTGAGCGCCTATTAGACAAGGTTGGCGGAGACTTGTGGCCCTAAAAGCCACTAGGGGGTGATATCGCATTTTTCAAATCTGTAAACTATTGTATATTGCACAGTTTTTCACATATACATACAACATTGATATCATATGTGAGAAAAAACTAATTTGGCTCTAGAAAAACTGCTGTCAATCAAATCATTTGTCAAAGATGGAAAAAACCTAAAAACTTCACGAATCTAGATGAGCGACAGGTGATTCTAAACAAGTATGAAAAGTTTTATAGAGATTGGACCACAGCTGTCGCTATAACAGCTAAAAAGACCTCAAAAACAATATACTTTTAAAGTTTTTATTTGGGGTTCAAGTATGTAGTGCTGAAACATGTAATTATTTGTAAGAACTGCCAAGTATCAGCAATCTCAATGTAAAATTGATTGGAATGCCAAACCACAACTCGTAGAGACTTGAAACCTGGAGGGATAGTAGTACTCACACCGTCTACAACAGGGGTCATCAAACTTGATCCTGGAAGGCCGGTGTCCTGCAGAATTTAGCTCCAACTTGCCTCAACACACCTGCCCGGAAGTTTCAAGTATACTTATTAAGACCTTGATTAGCTGGTTCCGGTGTGTTTGATTAAGGTTGAAGGACATCAGCCCAAGTGTGGTGACCCCTGGTCTACAATGTCACCAAGGCTCAGCCCAAGTTGGTCTCATGGGGCTGTTACAGCGATCTACAGTACAAAATCGCTTATCACTCCTAAACTGTTGTTGCAGGCTCAAGTGTCTTATGTCATTAGACAAACTAGGATTTTCCAAGGTTTTCTCCCAATCTGAACCAAAACAGTGTAGAAAGATTCTCTGAAGAGTCAATATCAAGGATTGAAAATTGAACTTTTAACTCACCATTGCAAAGGGGTGCCAAAACTTTTGAAAGGGGCAGTGTCGCTTTTACTAAAACAGCTGTAACTTTTGAACGGAATGAGATACCTTTGCCAAACTCAAAACACTTATGTAAGAGCTCAATCTGCGGTCACAAGAGAAAAAAAATGACAAGGCTTGGTCACTTGATGGTGCTATAAGAGCGAAAAACATAATGGCTATAAATATACAGTCGTGGCCAAAAGTTTTGAGAATTACATAAATATTGGAAATTGGAAGCAATTTGCATATACTCCAGAATGTTATGAAGAGTAATTAGATGAATTGCATAGCCCTTCTTTGCCATGAAAATGAACTTAATCCCGAAAAAAACTTTCCACTGCATTGTTAAGAAGGCTTCAGGGCATCCAAGAAAGTCCAGGAAGCGCCAGGATCGTCTCCTAAAGAGGATTCAGCTGCGGGATCGGAGTGCCACCAGTGCAGAGCTTGCTCAGGAATGGCAGCAGGCAGGTGTGAGCGCATCTGCATCACAGTGAGGCCAAGACTTTTGGAAGATGGCCTGGTGTCAAGAAGGGCAGCAAAGAAGCCACTTCTCTCCAAAAAAAAAAAAAAAACATCAGGGACAGATTGATCTTCTGCAAAAAGTATGGTGAATGGACTGCTGAGGACTGGGGCAAAGTCATATTCTCTGATGAAGCCTCATTCCGATTGTTTGGGGCATCTGGAAAAAGGCCTGTCCGGAGAAGAAAAGGTGAGCGCTACCATCAGTCCTGTGTCATGCCAACAGTAAAGCATCCTGAGATCATTCATGTGTGGGGTTGCTTCTCATCCAAGGGAGTGGGCTCACTCACAATTTTGCCCAAAAACACAGCCATGAATAAAGAATGGTACCAAAACACCCTCCAACAGCAACTTCTTCCAACAATCCAACAACAGTTTGGTGAAGAACAATGCATTTTCCAGCACGACGGAGCACCGTGCCGTAAGGCAAAAGTGATAACTAAGTGGCTCGGGGACCAAAACGTTGAAATTTTGGGTCCATGGCCTGAAAACTCCCCAGATCTTAATCCCATTGAGAACTTGTGGTCAATCCTCAAGAGGCGGGTGGACAAACAGAAACCCACTAATTCTGACAAACTCCAAGAAGTGATTATGAAAGAATGGGTTGCTATCAGTCAGGATTTGGCCCAGAAGTTGATTGAGAGCATGCCCAGTCGAATTGCAGAGGTCCTGAAAAAGAAGGGCCAACACTGCAAATACTGACTCTTTGCATAGATGTCATGTAATTGTCGATAAAAGCCTTTGAAACGTATGAAGTGATTGTAATTATATTTCAGTACATCACAGAAACAACTGAAACAAAGATCTAAAAGCAGTTTAGCAGCAAACTTTGTGAAAACTAATATTTGTGTCATTCTCAAAACTTTTGGCCACAACTGTACAACCATTTGTGCTATCAAGATGAATATTGATATGCATGATCTTGGTCCAATGTGCCACAAGTGTCTATAAGCAAACTTGTGTATCTCAAAAAACATGGCTGCCATTGGCCAGTTAATTTTTTGAGTACCTATTAGACAAGGTTAGCAGAGACTCACGGCTCTAAAGGTCTGTGAGAAATTTGAGAGAAATCAGCTACTGGGTTGGGGGTGGGGTTTCACATTTTTCAAGGCCATAAACAACTGCATATTGCACATTTTTCACATATACATACAATATTCCTATTACATGAGTGACAAACAACTTTGCCTCTAGAACCACTGCTGTCAATCAAATCGTTGATCAAAAATTAAAAACCTACTTTGGCAAACTATTCCTAGGTTTTTCGTTCAATCTCCAATAAAATTCCCTGGACTCTCTAGATCAATAATTACACACGCAAAAAAAGGTGAAATTTATAATGGGGTAATTAAGAAAAGGGACCTGTCTAAATATACCCAAAAGCCTGTAAAGACTAAACGAAAACTCAAAGCTTCATGAAACTAGTTGAGCGACAGACGATTATGAACAAGCATGCAAAGTTTTAAGGAGATCAGACCACAGCTGTTGCTATAACAGCTAAAAAGACTTCAAAAACATAATAAATTATCTGGTTTTGGCAAAAAAATGCTTTCTTCAAATAATTGATTTAGGTGGGTACAGGCTTGCTAAATAATATGTAATGTGTCTTTTTCATATGTCCTTTAAATCACTGGAAACCCAGAGATCGCTGATGTGTTTATATCAATTTAATTTTCTGGTTGGTTAACATTTTAGTAATTTTGTTGTGCGGTTTTATAATTTTTATAAGAGTACAAATATCCATTTTCATTTCAGTTTTAGTTGTTTTAGTATATCAAGATAAATAAAGAATTCAGCTAATGATTAATTTACCTCAGAAAACATATTTTTTCATGGTTTGTGATTCAGTAATGCAGCAAAACTGTTTCCAACATACTGTAGATAAAAAATCATTCAGCATAGATATGTAATAAATCAAATTGGAATGATTTTTTGAAAGCCAGGTGACACTCAAGAAGTAATGATGCTAAAAATGTAGCTTTGCTCCACAAGAATAAATTATATTTTAAAATATATTAAAATAGAAAACTGTTATTTGAACTTGTATTAATATTTCACAACACTACTGTTTTGTTCCGTATTTCGGATCAAATAAATGCTTTGATAAGAGACTTTAAAAGAAAAAAAAAATACTAATCCCAAATGATCTCAATCATATGCACTGACCCTAAACTTTAGGGGTTATTCACATATTATTAAGCAAGCCAAAAATGTCCAAATACTTTGGGCCACTTTATTCTCTGACACCAAATAGGACACACAAGTTAAGCTGCCAAACTCAGGCTAACTTAAAAAAATAACAGAATTAAAAAGGTGACTTTTGGAAGGATTTCGGGAAGTTTGCAAAGGTGAAAGAAGGTTAATTGAGTTACAAATCTCTTCTTGTTCTCACCTGGCCTTTACGGAGGACAGACTCAAGGTGAGCTCGGGTTCTTCTTGTGTGCTCAGCGCTTTGAGTGACTTTGTTTTGGTCAGTTTTTTTCTATTTTTCCCCTGAGCTGGCAGGATTCTGATGAAGACCCCCATTCGACACGCCAGCCGTTTAAAGAGTGTTTACTCGCCACCATATGGCAGACGATGCAACTTGCCCTACTCCTTAACATCAACAGTCAGTGATTAGCATGTTTGGGCTACCTGAAGAGAAACAAGGGGAGAAGGACAGTGTGTGTGTGTGTGTGTGTGTGTATGTGTGGTAATATTAATCATAGAGTGCATCTGGGCGACCAGCGGAGGCATGGCAGGATGCCATACTGCTGCCCTCGTTTTCTGCTCGGGCGGCTGCGTAATGACTCGCCCTTTACCTCCACACCCTGTGCAATGATCACAGATAATCACAGGCCATCAGATGTGACCAAAAAACAGCCTGAAAAACCCAAAATAATGACACAAAAATGGCCAGAAAAAAGCAGCAGCGGGCAGGTTGCACTTTCACTGCTAGGTGACGTCATGTGTCTTCAAAAGCATAATTTGTCCTCTCTAAATTAGAGGACGCTACTGATTTTAATTGCAGGCGATGTTGTGTGACACATTGGTTTACTGAGCATCAATTTTGAAGGACAGTTTGACCTCTTCAACTTAAATCAAATATGTTTTAATTCAGTTAAAATGTAACATTGCCAAGGTTTCAGCAGATACTGTATAAGTGCACATGGCATCCTTGTCTTGTGATTCTCTTCAGGCTATACAGCATGCTATACACACATATACATGTATCTGCCTTTTTTTTTGCTTAAAAACTGTTAAGTTTAATTACAGGAAACAAGACTTATATACTGTATGTTACATTTTTTTTTTTTTGACAAACAGCATGTTTAAAGTGTCTCACTGGCCCTCTACTGTCCACCTGCAGAATTACACACTAGTAAAGTTTACTGTCCACATCAGTACCTTATTGCATAGCTAGGCTTTTGACTAACAATATAAAGCATCTAAAGGGGTCAACCTCAGTGTGCTTTGTTTGAACAAATTTTGGAAATGGGTTTATCTCAAACCAATCATGTTACAGTAATATGTTAATATAATGGCATACAATTCTACATGGTGCAGATTTCAAGGTGTGCTACATACACACCTTGAATACAAATAAAATACAATAAATACAATTAAAAAAGAATAAAATGACTTTGTGATCATAATTTGTTTGTTCAAATGTAATTAATACAGACTGTGCTAAAAATAAGATGAAATGAAATAAAAAAGACTCAAAGTGATTTTATCACTTTGAGATAGCAGAATGCAAGCAAACAAAGCTCCTTTAAATTTGACATCTCAGTTCATACACAACCTCATAAAGCTCTCAGCACTGTGCAAGAATTTTTGAGCAGTGAGTGGATTGTAACTTAAACACCTCTGATTGGCCAATGCGTTGCTCACGCTGCAAACACTGCAAAAACTGCCTATCCTTGTGCTTACTAATCATAGTTGTAAGTTGTATACTAGTTGTTCTTGCTGCTTTTGTGCAATAGATGAATAACAATGTTTTGTTTTTTAGATGTTTTATGTTTAGATATTTCTATTTTGCGGGAGACGAGCAAATAACGTTAAAGCCATTTGGAAAAGATGAGCGGGATCAGCGGCACAACTTCCCAACAAAGTGTGTTTTAATGTAGGTTATCGTCAGTGTTTTACTGATGTAAAATTGTTTACAGTGTGTTTGGATTCATAAAAGTCTAAGATTTTATATAACATTGTTAATTTAATTTTATTTAATATACTGTAGTTATTTTCTTAATTTGTCAACTGACAACTTTATTTAAAAAATGGCAACAAAATTTAAGAGGGTTTTAAATAAACACAGTGTAGCATACTTTGTGATTATGCTTGGTCTTTCTTTGGTGCTGTTAAAACCACCATATCAAACCTGTAGCTCTTTTATGAAATAGTAGTAAATCGCATTTTAAATTGCAAATCGCAATTTTGATCAGAAAAATCGCAATTAGATTTTTTCTTCAAATCGTGCAGCCCTAGTGCTAACACAATATATTGACACTTTGGACAAGTTCACTTAAGTTCACTCACTTTTGTTGCCAGCTATTTTGACAATAATGGTAATAATCAGAGGTCGCGTTAACTGAAAATTTTCCGTCATTGACGGAATTTTTTAATCAGTGACGGAAAAATCTGAAGGCTGTCCGTCACTTTGACGGAATACACCACACAGAGGGTGATCTATTGTAATTTGTAACTGTAGTTCCCACCCCTGTCCAGTTGGTGGCAAATGCGCTCAAGTGTTGCAGCAGAGCACGTTATCCAGAACAATAAAGAAACTCTTAGGCTGTATCCGAAATCGCCCCCTTTACCCTATTCCCTACATTAGTCCACTCCTACAGTTCACTTGAAGGAGTGAATGAAAACGAGTGAGTGAATTCGGACACTAAGTGCACCGGAAGGACTGCCGCTTTTGCATAGTATTGCTTACTGTTTAACAATCATTTAAAACGGACATTTCGAGTAGTAAGATTAAAAGATTTATCTTGAACGATGTCAAGGAGTTTATGTATAAACCCTGGTTAAACAATTTAATAATCAATTTACAACGAATTTGTACCTGTGTTGTACGCTGTATTACGCAGTGGAGGAGCACGTTGTAAAATGAACGGATGGATGATTCAGCTGCGGGCGCCATCGTCTGGCGAGACGCGGGAATTCAGTCGGCCGTGACTCTCACAGTGCATTATGGGTTATCTCTAGCTGTTGAGCGTACATCGGTTGTACACTCGTTTTTGCGGTGCATTGTGGGATTGAATGAGTGCACTCGGGAACGTTCACTATGGTTTCGAACACCACTTAAAATGGCTGTCCCCTCAAATAGTGCCCTATTTGAGGGTATAGGGGGCAATTTCGGATACAGCCTTACAAATCCTTTGCTATGCGTTTGATAACACACAGGCCAGTACTCAGTTAAGGCTACAGCGATCTATCACGCCACATTAAAGAGCGCCAAAACGGTATTTATTACTTGAATTTTCTAATGAAATGGACAGAATTTGAAATCTGAGACTTTTCATATTGAAAGTAACAAATGAGGCACAATATGTAGCCTACTCTTCACAAACAACATATACTGAAAGATCGATTGGGATTTAAGAAATATTAGTCTATAAAATTGAGAATCTATTCAAATCGAGAAATAGTTTTGTTTTTTTACCCAGCCCAAGCATGTTTTGTTGTTTTTGTCACTGCTGAGTGTGGTATTGAACAAGAAAAGTAATGCAGTTTCTTTACAGTTACAGTATGCTTGCATTGTAGGTTCATTATTAAAAATGAAAATTTGAACAAAAATAAAAGCAATTTTAGTATAGACCTAGGTATTTCAGAAAAAATAAATATACCAAAATTGATGTGCTTTTCATTTAAATATTTTTTTTATTTTTTTTTATAATTAAATACTTATTCAATTATAGCATCCGTTTGCAGAGTGACCACTAATTAATGCTTCTCTCTACTTAAAGTGTGAAAAGTTCTAGAAAGAGCATGTATCAGTGTTATCCTTCAGTGCTCTGCATGTTAAAAGGGCTTCATTAAGGGTGAATTAATTAATCAGTGTGTGGCATGTTAAACGCAAGTCAGTCCTACAGTTTATCATGCTTAACGACACACTCACACGTACAAGGCGCTATTCTTTCATTAAGATGCTTGAGAAATGAAAAGACGTCAAATAAGACAATACACTGCTAATTACTCGCTCAGACTACCTCATAATTATTGCTGATTGTCCTACAACTGCAATTAAGAGACCAACTTTAGCATGGCAACCAAATCTTGTCTTGTCTTTCTGTCGCTTATTTTACATCTCCGTGTAAATTGGAAATGAACATATCAAGCATGATTATAATGGAAAAAGAAGATTAAGAGAAGAATAAGAAAGAAAAAAGAGAAAGAGAACAAGAGAACAAAAGGAGAAGACAAGAACTTTATTTTAAAAAAATGCATTAAACTGGTCAAATGTGAAAAATATGAATCAACTGATTGTTTGTTTTCAACATTGATAATTTCAGAAATGTAGCATATTAGAATGATCTCTGAAGGATCATGTGATGCTGAAGACTGAAGTAATGATGCAGGAAATTCAGCTCTGATCACAGAAATAAATTACATTTTTTAAATATATTCACATAGAAAACAGTTCTTTTAAATTGTAATACTATTTCACAATATTGCTATTTTTCCTGTATTTTTTATCAAATAAATGCAGCTTTAGTGAGCATTAGAAACTGTGCGTATATGAATTGTTAGTTCTTTGCTGTGGACTGTATTTAGCCAATCGGAGACTTCCAGCCATTCTGATATCAACTAAATGCGCAATGTGAACTTATTCATGAAAACATTTATTGTTTTTATGAATCATTTTTTCAAGGATGTCCCCAGAGTTGCTTCTGGGCACAAATCGGCAGTCACTTTGTGTTAAAAAATGCTAGTATGCCATTTTCCTGAACTCAGAGATTGCCAATAAGTAACAGTAGCTCAAAGCTATGCAAGTTAAGCAATGCCATGGAGGGCTTGAATGTGCTTTAGTTCATCACTGGATCATCATCATTATAATGCCGTCTGTCTTTCTTTGTCTTCTTGATTTGCTTTAATTTGCTCTCTCCCTCTTGCTTGGCAATAAAAGCCTGCAGTGTTTCCCTAAGGATTTGGGCCTCTTAATAAGATACAGCCAAGGCCACTGTTTCTCTGATGGTGTCATCTCCATAATTAGATTTCTCATTATTTGCGCGGCAAAAGAACTGAATCTACAGCCGCTATCGGATCAAAGGCACCATCCAAACACCAAGATCATATTTAGATACTGTAATGCACTGAAGAGGCTTCGGTTCAATCAGTCAGCATCGTTTGATTGTTTCTTTATGTTTTTATAAAGAGATCTGGATCCTTTCTTCAGGGTTGTAGTGGAATCTGGATATCAGATAATAATAATGTAATTTATACAACAGTTCTTTCTGGTTCTCGAATCTGATTGGCTGAAAAGAGTGCAATATTATAGTGATATCAGAACTCCAACAGCTGTTTCAGTTTGTAATCTTATCACTCCGCTTGTGGTACTTCTTACAGCGAGTGTCATGGCGGACACCCAAATCTAGTACAATTTTATAAATATTATTGTTTTTGTTGCACGGAATGTAATTTTAAGAGGTTTTCAGGCAAGAATGTACTTGTTTAGGGTTCAAATATGACGTTTTTTAATAAAGATAACGTCTATTTGAAAATTGCATCGGACATGTGAGCTCCAGATCATCAGTGGCCAATCTGCACTCATGAACCCGCACGAGATTGCCTCAGCTTGGCCAGATCTTTTGGAATTTACCACTGGCTCTGATGTCTCTATAGTGGTTAAACATAAGATATAATTCATTTTGGGCAAATCTAATGGGTAAAAGTCTCATTAATGTATTATTTGTTCCAGAGCAAATTCTTTTGGCAAAATCTCATCATGTTCATGCTGCCTGTGTAATTTTGACTGAATTTGACTTTTATGATGGCTGTTTTTTTGTTTATTAAATATTATTAAATAAATATTATTTTATATAAATAATAGTGGCATTTAATAGTGTATTTTATAGGGATGCACCAAATATTCAGCACCCGAAATTATTCGGCCAAAAATAGCAAAAAACAAAATGGCAGAATCAAATAGAGACGTGCACTAATGCAGCAAACATGTCGGCAGTGTGGAAGCATTTAAAACTGTCCGAGAAAGTTGCAAAAATCATTACAAGCACCCACAGTGAGAGACTGTTCAGTATCACATCACATGTCTTCGATTGCGAAATGGCCTTAAACCATTAGTAAATAAACTACAGAACATTATGTTGTCTAATACATGCACGTATTGTGACAGCGCTGCACAAGCTTAGCCAGGGTTCAAAGTCCAAGGCGTGAGGAAAATCAGTGTGATGAGAATCATTCATAAATCTGCTGCTGTTAGCAAAAAAAGTACTGAAGCCTTCTTCAGGGTTTCCTCCAAAATAAAAGTCAACATTTATAAATGTTAGTATTGTAATTTTACTGTTGTTCTGTAAAATAAAATAAAAAAGACAAAAATAATGATAACAATCATTACAACAGCTTTATTAATACATTTATTATAACACTCTCCTTTGCTCAGCAAGGTTGCATTTATTTGTACGTTAAAAAACACATGCCTGATTCAACAAGGGGGTCTTAAAAATGGCCAAAGGATATAATTTTACTAACTTATTAATTTTAAGCTAAATTGTGCTTTTTTGGTAGGCTAGAAAGTGAATATTGGCAATTTAATTTATTCAATGGTGAACAAAAATTGGCAAAATACATGAGGGAAAAACACGAAAAACCGTGTTCGGTAATCACCCTTCAGCCCAGTGTGTAATTTTGTTTGGCTTCGGCCAAGAGTTTTCATTTCGGTGCATCCCTGGTATTTTAAATAAATAGTAGTATTTAATTTTAGTGTTTAGTATTGAGAAATGGTGCGTGTGTTCATGATGGTGATTTTACTAACACTGTTCCACCATTAAATGGCGAAGTTATTTGTAGTTTCAACATCAGCTTAACACAGCTAACAAATGGTCTGAGCAGTGCTGTCATCAGAAATCACCCTTAACAGATGATATTAAGAATATTAATGTCACAACAAAGATAACGCTTTCCACAGCAGACATTCAAAGTAATGTTTTATTGTGAATATGAAACCGATCTGAAGAATGAATGCTGTACCAGATGCAGGTAACCACGATTGCTCAGACCGTCTCTCATCTCTCATCTCCCATTCTCTCATAAAACTCAGTAATACAGTAATACAAAAAGTTTTCAATGAAGCAACACAACGTTCCTTCGTTACTAGTTCTAAAGTGACATTTTGGAATTAGTAACAGGGACTTGGACTCAGCTGTTCAACTGTCAAACTGAGATTTGAATTCATAGCGTAAATAAGTCGTTTTGCACAAAAGACGGTTTTTAAAGACACTGCGTTGTTGTTTGTTATGTATTTACACACTATAAATGCAATATCACACTCGTAGACATTAGATATGGCTGTATATCATCATGCTGTGATTACCTACGGCCGAATCACAGCAGTGCCGTTATACAGCCATATCTCACATATACTCATCATGTCCAGGTTTTGCATGCTGGTTGGAAGCCTGTTACATGGTCTAGAGTTTCTACTTTTCCAGTTTAGAATGACTGCATTCATTCATGTGCACAGTAGATCTTCTTATAGGTTTTCCAGCTCATTTAAGTAAGAAATAGCACATTGAATCAAAATAATGGAAGTATGTGTTTCTTTCTTTCCCTCATCTTCTGTTCCAGCATTACCATGGCGATGTGTAATAGGGCATCTGTGAATAAGAGGCCGTTAGGTCTCAATTATCTCTGCGTGACCTTGCTGCTGTCATAGGAGCAGACGTGTGCACTTACGCACAAAGAGCACACAAAGTGCATGGAGACTAATAATAAAAAAAAGTCTGCAAAAAAAGGACAAACATATCTTTTTAAGAGAGATAAACCTTTGTAGAGAAAATCAGATGTTAATTAGATTGAAATTAGATTGTTAAACAAATTTCTCCTTACATATCTTACTTGTTAACTATAGTCTTGCACTGAGTTTGCATGCAAGTGAACCTGTTAAGTCGCCTGTCACAATGTCATGTTCTGTGAAATGTGAGAACGATTGAATATTCGTGCAGTTATTTATTTTAAAACAAGCTTGCTTCTTTATATGCCTCTTATATCTTTTTCTGTATATTTCTTTGACCTTACCTCAAATCTGGATGTGATGTGATATGAAATTACCATCACAACCACTTTACATGTTAAACTGAGTCTCTACCTCTGCTTTATAAATGATCATAGCATGTGACAGATCGCATGTGGATATACTTTGGTCTCATTTAATTAATAAAGCATTTTGTATGCACTGTATCAGAATCTAAGCCATTTTAGCTTTGAATTTTAGCATTGAATTTTAGCTAGTTGCCAAGGGCAACATTTCTCATTTTCATTTAGTTTAACTTGATGCACTAAAATTAAAACTAAAATAAAAAATAAAACAATATAAACATATTAAGTGGTGTACATTTTTTAACACAATAAAGATGCAAACACGTTTCTTATTTTGCCTGAATATATACATATATATATATATATATATATATATAAAATATATATATATATTTTTTTTTTCATTTAGTACTGCCCTTCAGAAGCTACACAGAAAATACTTACATGTTTCTCAGAAGACAAAATAATTTCAATTTACTTTGATCTCCAAATTCAAAGGTTTTCACCCCCTGGCTTTTAATGCACAGTTTTTCCTTCTGCAGCATCAGTGAGTGTTTGAACCTTCTGTAATAGTTGCATATGAGTCCCTCAGTTGTCCTCTGTGTGAAAAGATGGATCTCAAAATCATACAGTCATTGTTGGAAAGGGTTCAAATACACAAAAATGCTGGAAAACCAAAACAACTGTGGGATCTAAAGGATTTTTCAGAAGAACAGCGGGCAGTTTAACTGTTCAGGACAAACAAGGGACTCATGAACATCTATCACTAAACACAAAAACACAGCTGTTGATTATTCAGGTAACAACACAGCATTAAAAATCAAGTGTATGTAAACTTTTGAACAGGGTCATTTTTATAAATTCAATTATTGTTTTCTCTTGTGGACTATATGTTAATGTCTTTAATGTGAAATATCTTATTCAGGTCAGTACTAAATAAAAAAAATAACATGCATTTTGTACGATCCCTCTTATTTTGGTAAAAATAATGAACATTTTGTAGATTTTGCAAAGTATATGCAAACTTTTGACTTCAACTGTATATTTTATATGAGGTTAGCAATATTGAAAACAATAAAATACACAAGAACAGGACTGATATTCTTGCAGATTTAACCTAAAAGAAGCTACAGTGTACTAATAAACAGATTGACATTGCCTAAGTATGTTTTAGAAGGAAATTCTACTTCAAAAATATCATGTTTAATTCAATGCGTTACTTGATCTTTCTTTGTAACTCTATGGTAAATTTACTAGCGATTTCTGAGTGAAAATTGTTTATATACCTTTTTTTCCAATGTAGTTTGGAAATTTGCCTAAACTGAAATGAAATATTTTTTTTTTAGAAATATATGCATTTAATCTGTTTGTTGAGCTTGATGAATACAATCAACATCAGTGTTTGTGTACAAATCAAGAAACCACACAGAAACGATTTCATTTTCTTCCCATAATACAGCAGAAATTAGTCCAAATGATGTTCCTGCTTTTAAATGCGTCATGGGATATCAAATGTTATCTTATTTAAGGAAACAGCTTTTAATAGTATAGCATTTCCTAAAAATTGACCACATGATCTCATTGTTTGTCTCTTGCTCTAGCTGTTAGACTAAAAGGAGACTAGACAAACCAAAACAATATCACAGACATTTATTAAATGCTATTATTGGCTCTATGGATGGGATACATGCATGTTCATTGAATTTATGTGATTTTTTTTCACTAAACCACAATCAGCAGATGGCAGTCTAACACTGACACACAAACACACACAAGCTTTTTCTCTCTCCCCGTCTGTCTCTCATTCCTCCTTTCTGTTTGCTTAGGGAGGTGGGACACTAGAGATTCATTAAATGTAACTACTACCAGGGCTTAGTGCACAGGGCTCAAATGAAGTGGCACTAATATGGGGATTACATCAACAAATCCACCTTAGCTTCTCTCCCATCATCTCCACAAAGCCGAACATGTGGCGAAGAAGACGCCAACGGTCGACACCTTCTTCAGTCGCACTCGTCACCTTCAATAAGAAACCGTTTTCTTATAGCATGCCTTTTAACATTGAGTCACGGCCTTTATATTGAATGAGGACGGAGATGTACAGGATGTGGCATGCTTTCATAAAACTTCGATATCTAGAGGGTTCTTCAGAAAGTGGCAACTCTTTGTGCATCAATAAAAAATAGCACTTTTTAAAGTATTACAAGAAACTGCATTACTGGTGGTGAAGTTTTCAAGTTTTATGTTAGAAACGCTTCTGAAATGAATAGCGACTTCTGTGTTAACTCTCTAAGGCCAGTGTGCTAATAGTTAAAACATGAAAGTGTGTCCATTTGGTGCTTTAAAAGAGAATTTTTGCCATTATGATCAATAGAGGCATCTTAAAAAAGGAGGGATGTTTTCTCATACAAAAGAAATCATTTTGGTTTATTTTCTTCGTCTCGAAAACACAAAAGGATTTTGAAAGAGAATTCCTGAGCGCAGCGCGGCTTGCTGATAAACAAGCTGATTTCTCGTGCGCGTTCAACATGAACAACAGCGCATCATCGTCATTTTAAGTTCGCACACTGAGGTTATTTGCAGTGTGCAACTTCAAAACAAAACTGCTTGTGCTTTCTTTCATTTTTCATTCTTCTTTGGGTTACTTGAAAGTTGTTGTGAGCGAGCGGTCAAGCTTTGATTTAGTTTGGTCACACCATTCCAAAACTGTGTATGTCTATTATTAATTGCACCAAAAAATATTTACCTACTCCTATTGCAGGAAGCATTATTGTGGATTATGGATTGATATTTTAGCCAGAAGCAATGGTTTAAAGTTAAAAGGCTTTAATAATGGATGTTTTTTTTATGAACAAACATCTTTTTTTCTTTACAAGATGTTAATAAATGGACTGGAGGAGTGTGGATTACTTCAGGGTTTGGTCAACCTTTGATGGCCGCCATTCAAAAACAGCGTAGACTTATGATTAATTACAATTAATTACACCAAAAATATACATCATACACTCTTAAATATAACGGTCCCAAAGAGGTGTTTTTGCAGTGATGCCATAGAAGAACTTTTTAGTGCACAGTTCTTAAAAGAACCATTTTGAAGAAAAATCTAAAGAAACTTTTTTGACTATAAAGAATCTTTATTGCATTTGAAAGGTTCCATGGATGTTCAAGGTTCTTCATGGAACCATCAATACCAAATAACCTTTATGTTTAAGCGTGTACTCAGTATTTTAGTGCTATTTTATAGAACAAATATCTAAACATGGTTAAATCAAAATACATTTACTTGACAAGCAAAATTACATTAGCAAAATGTATTAATATTTAGTTCTTGGTTAAAACAAGTATGCGAAATGGACAAGAAAACTATACAGTTTTCCTGTTAAATACATTTATTTTTCTTACATCATTGGTAGATTTTTTTTCTTCATAAACTCAATTTTGACATTTTTCAGAAAACAAGTTTTAATATCTTAAAAGAGTAGTTCATCCAAAAAGGAACATTTCCTTAAAATGTATTCACCCTCAGGCTATCCAAGATGTAGATGAGTTGTTTCTTCATCAGAATAGATTTGGAAAAATGTAGCATTATTTAACAATTATTGATGAATTATTAAACATAAATATTAAGCAATTCTTGATGCTAAAAAATATTAAATATTAATTATATTTGTTTAAAGCAAAAATAAATTTATTTATTTATTTAACCTTTGTTTAACCAGATAAAATCAGTTGAGAACACGTTCTCATTTACAACTGCGACCTGGCCAAGACAAAGCTAAACAGTGCGACGAAAACAACAACATAGAGTTACACATAAAAATAAATAAACATACAATCAATATACCGATCCATATACAAAAAGCGAAATATAGTACAAAAAAAAAAAAAAAATAGGACAATAAATAGGCTTTAGCAACAAAATAAATTACAAATAAATACATAAATAAATACTGTGAAATATGTTTAGAATTAAAAATTAAAGTAAAAATTTTAAGATATAAACACAATTCTGACTTGCTATTTCTTGCTTTAAACAAGTAATAAAAAAAGTGAAACGGATACGAAAACAATACTGTTTTCCTTTTGAATAAATTTATTTTGCTTACTTTATTGGTATATTTTTTGTCTTCATTAACTCACCTAATTTTGACATT
Source organism: Garra rufa (assembly GCF_049309525.1). NCBI lineage: Eukaryota > Metazoa > Chordata > Actinopteri > Cypriniformes > Cyprinidae > Garra > Garra rufa. The sequence continues at coordinate 7,419,186 of NC_133372.1, read as the reverse complement.
TTTCAGGAAACAAAATTAAAAATTTCAAAAAATGTATTCGCCCTCAGGCTATCCAAGATCTAGATGAGTTTGTGTCTTCATCTGAATAGATTTGGAAAAATGTAGCATTACATCACTTGCTCAGCAATGGGTCCTCTGCATTGAATGGGTGCCGTCAGAATCAGAGCTGATGAAAACATCACAATAACCCACAAATAATCAACACCACTCCAGTGAGTCAATTAACATGTTATGAAGTAAAAAGCTGCATGTTTGTAAGAAACAAATAGCTCATTAAGGCATTTTAGCTTTCTCTGCTGGCCATAATCCATAATCCACAACAATGCTTCCTCCAGTGAAAATGTCCATCTCCTGTTGTCTCTCACATCAAAATCCACCTACATATTTGTTTAGAACTGGTCTGGTTTATAAACGGAGCTTAATCTGTGCAGATTTCTCTCCTGACTCATTCAAAATGTTTTTTTTTTCTTTCTTTTTTTACTGGAGAAAGCAATATTATGGATTAAGGGCTCGTATTTTAGATGGAAACAGAGGTCTGAAGTTCAAAAACATCTTGATGAATTTGTTTCTTACAAACATGCAGCCTTTCCCTTCACAAGATGTTAACTGATGGACTGGAGTGCCTCTTCTAATTTTCCTTCGACTTCTACTTATTCTATGGCTTCTGCCTCTTCGACTTTTTCTTTGACTTCAACTACTTCCTTCGGATGAGACGTTAAACCGAGGTCCTGACTCTCTGTGGTCATTAAAAATCCAAAATTTGCCCATTGGCCTCTGACCATCATGGCCTCTGAATCATCCCCATATTCCGATTGGCTTCATCACTCTGTCTCCTCTCCACCAGTAAGCTGGTGTCTGGTGGGCGTTCTGGCGCACTATGGCTGCCGTTGCGTCATCCAGGTGGATGCTGCACACTGGTGGTGGATGAGGAGATACGCCTGACATTGTAAAGCGCTTTGAGTGTCTAGAAAAGCGCTATATAAATGTAACAAATTATTATTATTATTATTATTACTTCTTTGACTTCTAGTTCTTCGACTATTTCTTTGACTTCTACGACTTTTTCTATGGCTTCTTCCTCTTCGACTTTTTCTTCGACTTCATCTTCTTCAACTTCTTCTATGGTTTCTTTCTCTTCGACTTTTTCTTTGACTTCTTCTATGGCTTCTTCCTCTTTGACTTTTTCTTCGACTACTTCTATGGCTTCTTCCTCTTCGACTTTTTCTTTGACTTCTTCTATGGCTTCTTCCTCTTCGACTTTTTCCTCGACTTCTACTTCTCTTCGACTTTTTCCTCGACTTCTACTTCTTCAATTTCTTCTATGGCTTTTGTCTCTTCCAAATTTTCTTTGACTTTGACTTCTTCAACTTCTTCTATGGCTTCAGTCTCTTCGATTCTTTCTTCGATTTCTACTTCGACTTCTACTTCTTCGACTTCTATGGCTTCTGCCTCTTCAACGTTTTCTTTGACTTTTTCTTCGACTTCTATCGCTTTTGCCTATTCAACTTTTTCTTCGACTTTTTTTCGACTTCTACTTCTTCAACTTCTTCAATGGCTTTTGCCTCTTCGACTTTTTTTACTTTTACTTCTTTGACTTCTATGGCTTCTGCCTCTTTGACTTTTTCTTTGACTTCTACTTCTTTGACTTCTATGGCATCTGCCTCTTCGACCTTTTCTTCAGATTACCTGTGGATTACTTGTGATGTTTTAATCAGCTGTTTGGACTCTCATTCTGATGGCACCCATTCACTCCAGAGGATCTATTGGTGAGCAAGTGATCTGTCTCACGAAGAAACAAACTCATCTACATTTTGAAAGGCCTGAGGGTGACTAGATTTTCAGCAAATATTCACTTTTGGGTGAACTATTCCTTTAGGTCACGTTGCTTTTTAAGTTCATGCATAATGATTTAAGATTGTTTATTCATTGTAATTGCATAATGAATTGAGTAAAAGTGACGGCATGCAGGTCGCATTTAAGCTGCTGCTGACTAAATGCCATTGAGATGGATGGAAGCGCTAACGGTTAGCTCTATCCAAGTATAATAGACCCTCTTGCTTGTGAGAGTGTATTGATTGGCCCTATCAAAGGGAATTCCACAAATATAGGCATTTAAATTATTGATAGATGTGAAACACATTCCTCAGAGGCATGTGAACTTTTCCCAGTATCCAATTAATCTTTTAGCTGAGTTCAGCTTGAATCATTTCGCCCAATCCAGATAACAAGATGTTAAGGGGAGAAGAACAACAGAGGAACCCCCTCAGAGAGAGCGAGATAACATCACAATCACAAACCTGTGTCAAGGCTGGAATAGAATGTCAAAAATAAACTGGAGATATAAAATACACTCTATCTCTATCGATAGTCTCTATCGTTTATTCATACGTTCAAACAAAATAACATGGTGTCAAATGTGAGCACTTTTCCCCCCATTAAAGAACAAACAGACATGTGACGCATCCTCGAGGCTGAGCTTTCGGGGATGGAGGTATCTGACAATTCCAGCCTGACAGCCGTATTTCCTTTGACACTTCATTAATTTTCATTAATTAACGACCGCACATTTTGCGCTATTCGCTCAGCCGGCAGATAGCGCGAATGACAAACACCCGTGTACACCCCCCATAATACAGGGCCTAATGGAACACATAGATCTCAGCTCCATCACTTATGTCAATTATTGGATTTTTTTTTTTTTTTTTTTTAGAAAAGAGGACTAATGTATCAATCAGTTTGCTTAATATACCTTTTCTGAAGATCAAAGAGAACTATTAAATATTATTTCACGATGAATCATTTTGGTCAAATTTGGCCAGTTTGATGAGACTGCAGGGAGGCAGTCAAGGAAGTAAAAATTTTAATTAAAAAGTTTAACATGCTTGTCTTGAAATTTCCATCCAAATTACATGCTAGCTTCGCACCAGATTTCTGAATGAAATGGTAATCGCTGTCATAATTACTAGCTGTCATGTAGAACCCTTTACCCAGCACTGGAAACCGACCCTCCGGCACAAGTTGCACCATTATCAGAAACCTTTTTCTGCTTTTATTTCATTGTCACTTCTGGATTTCAGTGTACAGTATGTACCTCGTTCCTTAAGGGAAAGCTGTTTCTTAATTAATGAAATGTTTGATGGTTATACATTGTGTCGGGAACAGGCAATACAGCAGTTCCAAAAATGTCTAGAACACAGAGAAATATGATATTGCTTGATAGCTGCTATTTCAAAGCATTTGCTTCGTCTCAGATGTTTCTGCTGAAATTCATTCTGATAAAAATAGATACAAATAAGCTAACTGTTGACACATATATGCAAGACATATGAAATTAAAATGGACAGCAATACAAAAAATATGAATGGATGTTATGTATGTGTTCTGTAAAAAAGTGGGTTATTTGAATGTTTATCAAGGTTGCATTTATTTGACCAAAAAACTATAAACAATTATAAATGCAAAATAAAATATTAAATGCACAAACATATTTGTTTAAAGCAAAAAGAAATACTATGAAATATTTTTATTATTTAAAATTGCGAACTTATTATTTTCTATTGTATTATATTTTAAAATGTAATTTATTTATGTGATGCAAAGCTGAATTTTCAGCATCATTACTCCAGTCTTCAATGTCAGGTGATCCTTCAGAAATCAATTAAATATATTAATAATGCTCAAGAAACATTTTTTATGGAAGCCCATTTCCATTACTGAATAAACAATAAAAAAAAGGTTATTCCGACTTTTTATCTCACAATTCTGTCTTTTTTTTTTCTTTTTCTCACAATTGTGAGAAATAAAGTCTGAATTGTTGTTTAAGAACAGTATTAAGCAGCACAACTGTTTTCAACTGATAATAATATTAATCAATAAGAATGCATGGAAGCCCATTTCCACCACTGAAGTAAAAATAAAAAAGGTAATTGTGACATCTCACAATTCTAAGAAAAAAATTTCAGAATTGTGAGATAAAAACTCGCCCCAAAACCCCCTCCCAAAACTGTGAGTTATACAGTCAGAATTGCAAGATATAACCTCACAATTCTGAGAAATAATGTCTCAATTTTGAGAAATAAAGTTTGAAATAAAGTTGTGAGACATAAACTGACAATTCTGTCTTTTTTCTCAGAATTGCGTGATATAAACTCACAACTGAAGAAATGAAGTGACTTTTTTATTGTGCTAGTTATGAAGTACAATTTTGAGGGGGAAAATTGTATATGTTCTCAAAATTTATATCAAAGTTTATATCTTATAATTCTGACTTAACTGGCAATTGCGTGTTATAAAGTCAGAATTGCAAGACATAAACTCTAAATTCTGAGAAAAAAAGTTGGAATTGTGAGTTTATATCTTGCAACTCTGACTTAATTCTGACAAAATTGCAACATTGTAGATTGTGAGTTTATGTCTTGCACTTCTGACTATATACCTTGCAATTGCAAATTTTCATCTCACAATTCTGAGAATTGTTTACATCTCAGAATTGTGAGATGTAAACTCACATTAACAAGAAAAAAAGTCAAAATTGCGAAAAAAAAAAATGTCACAATTACCTTTTTATTCAGTGGCGGAAACCGGCTTCCATACATTTCTTATATTTTCAATGTAAAAAAAAAAATAGGGCTGTCAAACGATTAATCACGATTAATCGCATCCGAAATAAAAGTTTATGTTTACATACTAAATGTGTGTTTACTATGTATATTTATTATGTATATATATAAATACACACACATACATGTATAGATGAAAAAAATATTTATATATATGAATAGTTATACTTGTATTTAATTTAGATTATATATCGAATTATAAATATTTTATATATAAATCTAAAATATTTTTCTTTAATAAACATGTATGTGTGTGTATTTATATATACATAATATATACACACAGTACACACAAATATAGTATGTAATCATAAACTTTTACTTTAGCATTTGACAGCCCTAAAAAACAGTTTTGCTGGTTAATATTTTTAAACGTGATGCATTTTTCAAGATTCTTTGCTGAATAGAAAGTTTAAAGGAACAGAATAAAAAAAAAAAAATAAATGTTAGTGTATAACTGAATTATATAATGCTGTAGTCAGTAGTTTACATTATATGCACATGTGATATTAACAGTGATAGGCCAGTGTAAATTCAGGGCTCAAAAATGCCTGAAAAATCAAAAGATACTGGCTTGACATGTCTTGGCTTGAGGCTGATGGATTTGATGGCCCTTTCAGACA
>NC_133372.1:7289588-7413444 GCF_049309525.1 Garra rufa | reverse complement strand
ATTCATGACCCTTCTTATGCACAAGTAAAATAAACAGTAATGGGATTGGACAATGTAAAGTAGAATTTTGAGCCATAAAATGCCATGATTTATAATTCAGATACAGTTTCACACAAAAACAAAATATCTTACACTATGGCATTTCATCCTTTTTACCATTAAAAGGGATAAATTGCGTATATAATTTATTATATTTATTTAAAACATAAATATTACTGTACTTGTTTAGATTTTTAGAAGGCACCTTAACTTTTTAAATTTACAACTCTATGTTTTCTGCATAAAAACACGAGTCGATAATTGCCATCATTTGACCATAAACCGCTGAAAAAAATGTATTGGAAATGAAAAAATTGATTCTCTGCCACGAGGGGGCGCTTTAGAAGCACTGAAATATTACGGTTTCCATAGTAACAGCAGTACACAAAGCAGCATTAATGCAGTTTTATCAGGCATGAAATGAAAATGCCAACAAGAAGTTTCTGAGGACAGTCGGCTTCCTTCAGATACGTTCATATAAAGACATCCGTGCCACATTTTGTCTTTGAAATGTGCAACGCGCATATTTCTTCAATGACATCATTGCCTTTTCATTGCAATGACATCATTGTCTTTCCTTCCCCAAATGTAAGACCTCTTAAATTATAATTAAGACTTTTCTCATACTATTTAACATATTTAAAACTTTTTATGGCCTTGAATTTCATACAACTAAATTAAGGAGTGTTTAAGGACCTGCAGGAGCCCTCTACTTTACGATAGCCCGTCGAGCAGTCCGGTCAAACATTTTGGTAGCCCGACTGGAAATTGTCAGTAACGGAGGAACGCCATCAAATGTAGCGAAGTAAAAGTAAAGTTTTTTCACTATAAATGTACATGAGTAAGAGTAAAAGTACCTATCTTTAAATATACTCTAAAAGTACTAGTTACCCCAAAAATTTACTCAAGTAAATGTAACGAAGTAAATGTAATTCATTACTACCCACCTCTTAAAATTACTCCCATATACACTCTTATAAAGGTTCCAAAAGGGTGTTTTTGCAGATGCCGTAGAATAACCATTTTTGGTTCCCCAAAGAACTTTTCAGTGAACAGTTCATTTTAAGAATCTATAAAGAACCTTTTCTGCATTTTAAAGGTTCCATGGATGTTCAAGGTGTTTCATGGAACCATTGATGCCAATAAAGAACCTTTATTTTTAAGAGTGTATAACATATAGGAAATAACCCCATAGCAGATCTATACAGGTGGAGCTGGGGAAGTGGAGGGTTTCTGTAGTGTGCTGCAACTGCTACAGCAAGCACTAGCCAAGTATTTGAATGTTGGGCAGCAAGCTATATGGCTTCTGATCTCATGAAGAAAATGTACCTGTGGGAAGTTTTTCGCAAGATGCGAAATACTTACTGATAAGTACATATCACTGCAGTTTCCAACTGAAATGAACACTAGAGGCGGTAAAACAGTGAGCACATGTGTTTGTTTTTGTACACAGCTATGATTACAACTCCATGTTTTGCTTTCCGGACATAACAAGCTTGCTCTGTAGCTTAGCTGGCACAGAATTGGACTTGGATGTGAAATTCTTGGGTACAAATCCCATCAAAAACATGAATCACAATGTAAGAGCTGAAAGATGAGAGATCGAAAAAACAAGCTAAAATGGCATGCTTGCAACTGCGTTTTTACATAACATTCACTTTTGTTCATACTATAAGGTAGGCTTAGGTGTACTGCAGATGGTATGTTATTTTATAACGACAAGTAGAATTAGAGTTATAGCGCCACTTAAGTGACATTTTCAAGTCAGAACTGCGGTGACACGTACACAACCAACGTCACATAAAACGTATTATATGTATGTTCATCTGTTCCGGGGGAAAAACGAACACTCTTTTAGCAAGACTCACATCGAATATGTCAGGAAATGTACATGGGGGTACAAACTTTCGGGTCTTGCGAAGTCATGATATCAGGTTGGAAAAATGATGTTATGTCAGGTTGCGTTAGATCAGACTGTGCCATCTAGTGTTTCATGACAGAACTTTGGATATACTACCATTTAAAAGTGTGGGTTAGGTTAAGATTTTTTTTTTTGAAAGACCCCAATTATTCTAATGTGATCATTTGGTGCTTCAGAATCATTCATTATTATTATCAATGTTGATATTTTACTATTCCAGGCAGTGTTATTATAATTAAATAGAATCATTTAGTTTATACATATATATAGAACAACAAGAAAATAAAATATAAACATAACAACAAAACTTTAACTAAAATTACCATGCAAGCAGAAAATATAAAAACAAAATCCAATTAAAAATAAAAACTCTTTTATCTCAATTAAACCAAAATAACGCTGATTTCAGGATTCTTTGATGGACAGAAAGATCCAAAAAATTTTTTGAGTGAGTTACATGTATAAACTGTATTCCAAACATCTTTAAAATAAAATAAATAAATAAAATAAAGACAGATTTTATAAGATTTAATTTCATTTTTCTCAAACTGTTGATGACCAGTTCTTGTTTTAAAGGATTAAGTAAATTTAGTAAATACAATTTAGTAAATAAAACAGTTTGCTAATAGGGCAAGAAAACTATTTTTAATTATTTTAAGATGTAATCATAGGTTAATGTTAAAATTATATATAAAGTATGTTTATCTTTTTTATGGATGTTTGCATATGTGACCTTGGACCACAAAATACCAGTCATAAGGGTAATTTGTTTTAAAAATATAAAAATATTGGGTGCAAAATATATAAAAAAAATATCCTCTTGGAACATGATTTTTCCCAAATATCCCAATGATTTTTGGAAAAATAAAATAAAAATCCATAATTTTAACCCATACAATGTATTTTTGGTTATTGCTACAAATAAACCTGTGCTACTGGTTTTGTGGTCCAGGGTCACATATTTTTTACTAGAAAACATATTTCTTTATAGAACCTGTGCTATGCATTCTGGGATTCCCATTCAAATTGATGATGATCCTGATAACACTTTGAAGTGACATTTCACTCTATAAAAATTTCCAAAAAAACAGAACAGCTCTTAAAAGAACTTTTTATTTTTTCAATAACCTGATGAATCATCTTCTACCATAAAGAAACACTATGGGTGTTAAAGGTTCTTCATGGAACCTAAATATGGGACTTAAATATTTTTAAGACTGCTGAGTGATCAAGAACATCCCAATACACAAATGCTTTTTCCTTTGATTTGCATCCTTCCCAGCAAATCCTAAGGGGGTGGAGCTAAGATACAAAGAATTTGAATTTGGCAAAAATAGGTAGGAACAAAGCCAAACAATCATCACAGGCAGCCAACTCTCAGAGGATTTTTATTCAAAAGCTTGACTTTTCAAGGGTCATTCTGACCTTTCAATGTAAAAAACAAAAAACTCTGCAAGGAACTGAGGAAATGAGAGTTGTTTTTCACCAAGTGTGGTCCAGGCTGTCTTTGTCACAATGTTCCTGCTCCAGCGCACTCAAAGTGTACCTATCATCTAATTTTTTTCTCGCATACTGTGTCTTTTGAGAGACCGTCTAAAGTTATAATGCCTATAAAAACGATTTCGCCACTGTTTGGTGGGAGATTAAATGTGTTGAATGAAATGAGCCCAAACAAAACGCAAATAGAGAATTGCATATTTCAAAGTGATTATCACCCGTGTTCAGCTGTGAAAGGGTAATTGCGATCTTGATTGCGCCCCACTGCTGCGTCCTCTTTTTCCGTTAACCTCCGACCCTGGCGATATTTCCCCCTCTATCGCCGCTCTCCTCAAAAGATAATGTATTCGGATTTCCGACAAGGTGATAACAAAATTACCTGACATTTTCAGATTTATTGCTGTATTTTCTTATTATCTGCAAAGGAATATAGGCAAATGCTGGTCCATAAATCATTTTGAGAGAGAAATGCTCGGCCTACTGTTTTTTTTTTTTTTTGAGGCTGTTCTTTTCTCGATTGGGAAATAAATTGCAGCCTCATTTCAGACGGATGGAAATGAAGAGGTGGCGGTTCCGGCCATGAGGCGAGCGTCCCCTCAACAAGCACACGTCGATGGAGAATTTTCCCAGGCGGAGCTGCAACGTTTTTAGGTTCAATACTGATTAACGCTCATTGGCTCTGACGGCTGCTGTTTGGACTCCCGGAGTTTGTAATATTTGTTCTTTCTTGTGAAGATGCACTTCACCGGTTTCCCGCTTTGCTCTGTTTTCTCAGACAGACGTGAGCCCCTCCCTTCGGTCTCCTTCGGCATCCGCTATTCCCTCTCATACGGACTCGCCTGCACAACGGGGTTCAAGCAAAGTGGAGCGAAGGCTTTTTTCTTGTGAAATTGAACGAGAGCATCTTCAGAGGTTAAACTGACTGCATGTTATATTCAGCTCTTATGTAAAAATGCATAAATGGATGTTGACTGCGAGTTGCGGTGACCTTTGTGATGTCTACAGACTACCTTGGAGAGGACATGCCTGTAAATATTTATGGCTTGTTGATACCGGGGAAGGTCGTGACACGGAGCTACGCCTCATCTTGTAGACAAATATGTACTTCCCCCCCACCCTGGAGCCCTAGAGCAGGATTTATATAAGACTGTATCCTGGTTTAGCTGCAAATGGGGTGAATACTTTGTGCATATGCCATGGCGGAGCTCAGAGTGCCTCTGTCCTCTAAAGGAGAATAGACTGGAGCTTGCACTACCCTTATGAAAATAAAACTGTGGTATCATGGCACAGTGATGTGTCAAAATGAGCTTTGATATACAGTGGCCCCTAAAAGTATTTAAAATGCTTGAATGTCATAGGACTAGAAAGGAAATATCAATCCAAGTGCCATGTGCAAACAAATTATGCTAGATGTTTTCCTAGATCTACCTTCACTTCTCCAAGTCATTTTTACCAGTTACTTTTGACTGGAGATTTTTAATAGATGAAATATGAAATCACTTCCCTTCAGGTTGACCACATCCATAGAGTGTCATAATTATTTTTTGTCTCTTTGTTTAACAGTATAAATATTTATAACTATATTTTATACTGTAAAACAGGTGACTCTTTACAATAAGTTCCATGTAAATGAATGCATTAGTGTTTTTATTAAACAAGGTTAAAGTTAACTTATAAATACACACTATTGCATAATTCATGTTCTTTCATAATACATTAATGCTGCTTTTACAGCTAGAACCGAAAGAAGTATATACACACAGTAACTTTTATTCAGCAAGGACATAGATTGAAAATGAGGGTAAAGACATGCAGAATGTTGAAATAAATGCTTTTCTTTCAAACATTCTAGATCTAGATACAGTTAAGGTCAAAAGTTTACATCCCCCTTTCAGAATCTGCATATTAGAATGATTTCTGAAGGATTGTGTGACACTGAAGACATGATAATGAAAATTCAGTTTTGCATCACAGAAATAAATGACATATTAATATATTGAAATAGAAAATTGATAATTTAAACTGCAATACTATTTCACAATATTACTGTTTTTATTATATTTTTGTAATATAAACGCATTTATTTTGTACATTCATTCATACATAAATATAAATAAATATATATATATATATATATATATATATATATATATATATATATATACACACACACACACACACACACACATATACAGATGAGGTCAAAAGTTTACATCCTCCTTTCAGAATTTGCAAAATATTAATTATTTGACCAAAATAAGAGGGATCATACAAAACCCATGTTATTGTATATTCAGTACAGACCTAAATGAGATACTTCACATAAAAGATGTTTACATATAGTCCACAAGAGAAAATAATAGCTAAATTTATTAAAAAAAAAGACATGGTTCAAAAGTTTACATCCCCTTGATACTTAAAACTGTGTTCTTACCTGAATGATCCACAGCTGTGTTTTTTTTTTGTTTTGTTTTTTTGTTTAGTACAGAAATAGTTGTTCATGAGTCCCTTGTTTGTTCTGAACGGTTAAACTGCTTGTTGTTCTTCAGAAAAGTCCCACAAATTCTTTAGTTTTCCAGCATTTTTGTGCATTTGAACCCTTTCCAACAATGTCTGTATGATTTTCAGATCCATCGTTTCAGACTGAGGACAACTGAGAGACTTATATGCAACTATTACAGAAGGTAAACGCTCACTGATGCTTGAGAAGGAAAAACCATGCATTAAAACTTTTTGAATTTAAAGATCAGGGTGAATTCAACTTATTTTGTCTTCTGGGAAACATGCAACTATCTTCTGTAGCCAAAATAAGGCAGAATGTACACATTCTGTTCAAAGGTTTTCACCCCCAGCTCTTAACGCATCGTGTTTCCTTCTGGAGCATCAGTTAGTATTTTAACCTTCTGTAATGGTTGCATATGAGTCCCTCAGCTGTTCTCAGTGGGAAAAAATTCATCTCAAAATCATACAGTCATTGTTGGAAAGGGTTGAAATACAAAAAAATGCTGGAAAACCAAAGAATTTGTGGGACCTGAAGGATTTCAGCGAGCAGTTTAACTGTTCAGGACAAACAAGGGACTAATAAACAACCATCACTAAACAAAAAAAAAAAAAAAAAAAAAAAAAAAAACGGGTTGTGGATCATTCAGGCAAGAACACTGTTGAGTATCAAGGGGATGTAAACTTTTGAACAGGTTCATTTTTGTAAATTCAACTATTATTTTTAATTGTGTACTATTTGTATACATAGTTTATGTGAAATATCTTATTCAGGTCAGTACTAAATAAACAATAACATGCATTTTGTATGATCCCTCTTATTCTGATAAAATAATTAACAACTTGCAGACTCTGAAACCTCATTTACAAAATAAATGCATTTATATTACAAAAATATGATTAAAAAAAGTAATATTGTGAAATAGTATTGCACTTTAAAATAACCGTTTTCTATTTTAATATATATTAATATGTCATTTATTCCTGTGATGCAAAGCTGAATTTTCAGTATCATTACTCCGGTCTTCAGTGTCACATGATCCTTCAGAAATCATTCTAATATGCTGATTTGCTGCTCTTTTGAATGGTAGTATATACAAATGAACATTAATCTGAATAATAAATGCTGTAAAAGTGCTCATTTAAAATGGTTTCTATTTCAACAGTGTCACACTGAGTGACCCCACCCACAGTTAAATGTCATTGGTCTAAATCAACACATAATGGAAGCATTAATAATCTCCTGATTGGCTGTGATAGTGTTACAGCTTACAAAAGTTGCACATTTAGCGTGAACAGGCAAATTGCTTACCACTAGAAATGTGTCACATCATGTGTAGTTAGGACACAGTGTAAAAGCCTAATTAGACTTTGGCAAAACAAGCTTGGAAAGCTCCAAATGGCATTCTCAATAACTGTGAACTAAACCACAGGCAGCATTATATTAAATCCTACATTTTGAAAATGAACGTAAACATCAATTAGTCACCCTGTTTTCTACTACTTTGAGAATCATGACAAAATCAGAGTTAAAGTCTTGCACTTAAATGCAGTTTTCAAATTCTTGAGTGTGTCAGATACACTGGACACTCTGAAGAGGATCAGTAAAGGTCTTTTGGTACTTTGCACTGGGAACCTTTATGAGTCACATTATCATGGCTAAATGGAGAGAGGCTGACAGAGACATCAGTGATAGAGCCAAATTACTCCCTTGCCATTTTCTAAACTTACTTTGAGGGGGAAAAAAAACCCTAAGTGACCTTCTCTCAGAGGACATGGTGTTTTAAAGTTGATATTATGTTTTAACTCCCATAGCAATTAATCACGACACAATACGCCTGACTTGAAACATTCAGGGATCACTGGTTTTGGTTAAGTGCATGAAAAGGTAGCTGAGTTTGTTGGAAATAAGCCATGGTATTATGGGATGTTATGTGGAGCATCATCAGGCTATTTGCCTCACTGAAAATGCACTTTGTCCATTAGAGTGTCTACGATGTAAAAGGTTACGAGTAATTTGAATTGATAATTAGTGGTGCTTGTTCATACTTATGGTTAAGGGTTTTAAGTATTAAAAATGAGCTTGTAATTCATCCCTCACCATTTGCAAGTAATTCCTCAAATTATGCAGATTGTGAACAAAGTTGTGCTATTACAGTAGTTTTCTAACTGATTGGACTTTTAATGCCTGCCAAAATGATAAAACAGGCGACAAAATATTCACAGATTTACATTATAGGAGGAACCTGAGTTACAACTACAAACCACAATATCATTAAGACTTTGGGGTGGGCTTTTATATATAGGCCTAGTAGTCAACATTTAAAGTGGATCAAAAAAGTTAATCAAAGTTGTCCTAAGATAGGAACGGGTATTGTTTTGGTTTTAGGACAAGGTTAATAAAAGGGTTTGATCCACTTCAAATGTTGACTACTGTATAAGTTCTTAAGTACTAAATAGAAACAAAATACAGAACTGAACTAAACAACTAGTTGTTTGATAACGTTTTGAAATCATATCAGAGGTATGTGTCACTTATATGGAAACCCATTTTCTGCCACTGGATAAAAAAAAGTAACTTTTTCTCACAATTCTGACCACAATTTTTTTGTGTGAGTTACATCTCACAAAAAAAAAAAAAAAAAATCGCAATTCAGATTCCCCCCCCCCCCCCCCCCTCAGAATCGTGAGATATAATTCATCTTAATATATTTATTTGCGACTTATAAAGTCTAATTCTAAGGGGGAAAAAAGACTGAAAAAGACTTTCTCAGAATTCTATATTTATATTTCGCAATGCTGGCTTAAAAAGGTATAAAGATATAAACTCACAATTGCAAGAAAAAAAGTCAGAATACATCTCGCAATTCTGAGTTTATAACTTGCAATTCAGATTTTTCTCTCAGAATTGTGAGATGTAATTCATACAAATACATTTATTTGTGAGTTATAAAGTCCAATTATAAGGGAAAAAAGACTGAAAATGAATTCTAGGTTTTATCTTGCAATTATGGCTTAATAACAAGCAATTGCATGTTATAAAATCAGAACTGGAAGATAAAACACACAATTGCAAGAAAAAAAGTCAGAATATTTTTGAAATATGTATATTATATGTTTATATCTCAGAATTCTGACTTTATAACTTGCTATTCAGATTTTACTCTCAGAATCGAAAGATACAATACACATAAATATATTTATTTGCGAGTTATAAAGTCCAATTATAAAAAAGACTGAAAAACACTTTCTCAGAATTCTATGTTTACATTTCGTAATTCTGGCTTAATAACTCACAAACATGTTAGAAAATCAGAATTGCAAGATATAAACTCACAATTGCAAGAAAAATAGTCAGAATATTTGTAAAGTGAGAATATTTGTAAAATATGTATATTTTAAATCAGAATTTAGGAGTTTATATCTTGCAATTCTTACTTTATAACTTGCAATTCAGATATTTCTCTCAGAATCGCGAGATATATTTCATATAAATATATTTATTTGTAAGTTATGAAATGCAATTATAAAGGAAAAAAGACTGAAAAAGACTTTCTCAGAATTCTGGCTTAATAACTCACAATTGCATGTTATAAAATCAGAATTGCGAGATATAAACACACAATTGCAAGAAAAAAAAGTAGAATATTTTATGTATATTTTTAATCAGAATTCAGGAGTTTATATCTCGCAATTCTGACTCTATAACTTGCTATTCAGATTTTTCTTTCAGAATCGTGAGATATAATTCATATATATACATTTATTTGTGAGTTATAAAGTCCAATTATAAGGGAAAAAAGACTGAAAATGAATTCTAGGTTTTATCTTGCAATTATGGCTTAATAACAAGCAATTGCATGTTATAAAATCAGAACTGGAAGATAAAACACACAATTGCAAGAAAAAAAGTCAGAATATTTTTGAAATATGTATATTATATGTTTATATCTCAGAATTCTGACTTTATAACTTGCTATTCAGATTTTACTCTCAGAATCGAAAGATACAATACACATAAATATATTTATTTGCGAGTTATAAAGTCCAATTATAAAAAAGACTGAAAAACACTTTCTCAGAATTCTATGTTTACATTTCGTAATTCTGGCTTAATAACTCACAAACATGTTAGAAAATCAGAATTGCAAGATATAAACTCACAATTGCAAGAAAAATAGTCAGAATATTTGTAAAGTGAGAATATTTGTAAAATATGTATATCTTAAATCAGAATTTAGGAGTTTATATCTTGCAATTCTTACTTTATAACTTGCAATTCAGATATTTCTCTCAGAATCGCGAGATATATTTCATATAAATATATTTATTTGTAAGTTATGAAATGCAATTATAAAGGAAAAAAGACTGAAAAAGACTTTCTCAGAATTCTGGCTTAATAACTCACAATTGCATGTTATAAAATCAGAATTGCGAGATATAAACACACAATTGCAAGAAAAAAAAGTAGAATATTTTATGTATATTTTTAATCAGAATTCAGGAGTTTATATCTCGCAATTCTGACTCTATAACTTGCTATTCAGATTTTTCTTTCAGAATCGTGAGATATAATTCATATATATACATTTATTTGTGAGTTATAAAGTCCAATTATAAGGGAAAAAAGACTGAAAATGAATTCTAGGTTTTATCTTGCAATTATGGCTTAATAACAAGCAATTGCATGTTATAAAATCAGAACTGGAAGATAAAACACACAATTGCAAGAAAAAAAGTCAGAATATTTTTGAAATATGTATATTATATGTTTATATCTCAGAATTCTGACTTTATAACTTGCTATTCAGATTTTACTCTCAGAATCGAAAGATACAATACACATAAATATATTTATTTGCGAGTTATAAAGTCCAATTATAAAAAAGACTGAAAAACACTTTCTTAGAATTCTATGTTTACATTTCGTAATTCTGGCTTAATAACTCACAAACATGTTAGAAAATCAGAATTGCAAGATATAAACTCACAATTGCAAGAAAAATAGTCAGAATATTTGTAAAGTGAGAATATTTGTAAAATATGTATATTTTAAATCAGAATTTAGGAGTTTATATCTCGCAATTCTTACTTTATAACTTGCAATTCAGATATTCCTCTCAGAATCGTGAGATATATTTCATATAAATATATTTATTTGTAAGTTATGAAGTGCAATTATAAAGGAAAAAAGACTGAAAAAGACTTTCTCAGAATTCTGGCTTAATAACTCACAATTGCATGTTATAAAATCAGAATTGCGAGATATAAACACACAATTGCAAGAAAAAAAAAAGTTGAATATTTTATGTATATTTTTAATCAGAATTTAGGAGTTTATATATCGCAATTCTGACTCTGTAACTTGCTATTCAGATTTTTCTTTCAGAATCGTGAGATATAATTCATATAAATACATTTATTTGCGATTTATAAACTAAAATTTTAAGGGGGAAAAATACTTTCTCAGAATTCTATGTTTATATCTCACAATTCTGGCTTAATAACTCACAATTGCACGTTATAAAACCAGAATTGCGAGATATAAATACAATTGCGAGGAAAAAAGTCTGAATTTATAAGTCTGAGTATTTAAAAATATGTATATTTTAAATCAGAATTTAAGAGTTTATATCTCACAATTCTGACTTTATAACTCGCAATTACAAGTTTATATCTCACAAAAGGAAAATAATTAAGTTAGAATTGTCAGATGTAAACTCGCAGTTGCAAGCAAAAAAAGTCAAGTGGCAGAAAAGGGCTTCCATGTGTATTCTTTATGCACAGAGCAAGAAATCACAGTGAACAAGGTACATTTTGACTCATTAGTGTTGCCAGATCTTGCTATAAAAACAGCAAATAAGAACAAACCCATATTAAACTGGAAATAAGCCACATACTGTACCAAAATCTGCACCTGCCTAGTTTATTAATTCCGTAAACTGAATTGCTTTATCAACTGAGCCTAAACAACAAGCCCAAAAATGATGAATAAATATTGCTTATAATAAGTGGACAACCCTCCAAGAGCAACCCTTCTCACGTGTAAATGAACACAGTGCAGTGCTTCAATGAAACACACGAAACTTTGTGTGAGAGCTCAACATCAGCATTATTACAGTCTTACAAAGCATTGCAATAAATGCACCATTCTTTGAGGAAATATTGAAGAGAGTGTTATGAAACAGCCCTTTGTGTCTTACAACGCGCGTGTACGCGTGCTGTTGGCTCGTCTCTGGTCACGCTGTATCACAAACACTGAACAGTAATTCGTTTTTCCACTCATTTGAGGCTGTGTGTGTTTATGCAGCTCAAGGGCATTGGTTTGTACCAGACAGCAGATTATTATTTACTACACTGAGTCAGGGAGGACCTAATCCAATTAGCAAATTCCCTCTTTCCTCCTCCTCGCTTCAAGGAGAGAATCATCTTTTTTCTTTTTTTCTTCCCTTCCCTTTTGCTCAGCCCAGCTGACGCGTCCCAGGAAAGCAAAGCTGCAAAAGCTGCAGTAAAAATGCATCTGTCTCCATTAAACAGCGCAGGGACAAGAACAGGCGCTTACAGATACTGTGTCTTGGCCAGTCACTCGTGGAAACAGATTGCAGAGCAGGCGGCATCATTACTTTGTGTGTTAAAAACACATTAGGTGCCAATAAGGTGGCAGCGTGCTTGAATGAAAACACCCAGAGATTAGAATATGCAGATGAGAGGCGAAGAGGCAGCGGTGGCGATGTCTGTTTGTGGCTTTGCAATTAAGTGGCTTCGTGTCATTTTTCTGCGCTTTATTGTCAGTACGATATTGTACAGGCTGTAATTATCTGATGTTAGTATCCGGGCAGGCGATGACACATTTTGCTGATTGTCTACTTAGTGAGCTAGTTTCAAACCTTGATTTTGCTTCATTTCAGGGATAAATATGAGCGTGCACAGATGCACTCCCGCAGGAGGATTTTATTGCTTATCGGTGGCTCTTTCAAAGCACTGGAGACTTAATACTTACTCTCAAGACATGGGGCTAAACATGTGCCACAACTATAGTTTTTAAAACAGTAAGATACAGTATATACAAAGACATTTGATTTATTTGATATTCTTTCATCACAATCAATCAATGATAAAATATAAAATATGTATCTTTTAAAGAAAGTATACTGGGCCTGGACTTTATAGAAATCGACTCTCTTTCTCACAGTTTCAATATAATTTCAATCATTTTCCAGATTTGTATTTTGGTTAAAGGCATATTTTTTTCTAAAAAATCAAATTTCCTCAACATTTCCTCACCCTCCTAGCCTGGGTTTTCCCATGCTGCCTTGCACGCAATGCAATTTTATTCACGCTGCTAGGCAGCCTGGAGTCCATGGACCAAATTTTCACCTCAGATAGGGAACCAATCACAGAACAGGGAGGGAGCAGCAAGACGATGACGCCTTCTATGCGACTCACCGAAGCAGTTTGTTTATAACTATGGATCCAGCGTGGCAGCAGACGCAAAGTTATCTTTCGATGCAGCCTTAGATAATGTTTTAAGTAGTTTAGAACGCAAGTTCATTTTGAAAAAAGACTTTTGGCGTTAAACCCTTTCATAACCAAGAAGGATGTTTTTGCCCTGCTATCAACAGGCTTTGGCGAAAGCCTCATATATCAACTAGCCCCATTAGTGGCTAAGGCAATGGGGCTTAGTGAGACCCCAGTGAATAATTTTACCAAAATAAAAGAGATCATAATGCATTGTTTTTTTTTTTTTGTTTAGAACTGTCCTGAGTAAGATTTTTTATTATTATATATAGCTTGAAATAGCTGAAATGATTAAAATTACCCCCTTTTTAATACTGTGTGTGGTTACCTGGATGATCTATGACTGTTTGTCAACCATCGTTC
This sequence comes from Garra rufa, assembly GCF_049309525.1. Taxonomy (NCBI): domain Eukaryota; kingdom Metazoa; phylum Chordata; class Actinopteri; order Cypriniformes; family Cyprinidae; genus Garra; species Garra rufa. The sequence continues at coordinate 7,399,607 of NC_133372.1, read as the reverse complement.
ATGAGTCCCTGTGTTTGTTTTGAACAGTTAAACTGTATAATTTTGAGATCAATCTTTTCACAATAGGGACAATTGAAGGACTCAAACACAACTACAAAAAAAGGTTCAAACATTCACTGATGCTCCAGAAGAAAACACAATGAATTTAGAGATGGGGGTGAAAACTTTTGTCAAAATTTTTCTTATTTTGTTGAAATATAATTTTTCCCATTTAGTAATGCCCTTCGGAAGCAATATAAGACCTTGTTTCATGAAGACAAATTAAGTACAATTAACCTTGATCTTCAAATTCCAAAAGTTTTCACCCATGACTCTTAATGCATTGCATTTCCTTCTGGAGCATCAGTGAATGTTTGAACCTTTTTTAATAGTTGTGTTTGAGTCACTCAATTGTCCGCAGTATGAAAAGATGGACCTCAAAATCATACAATCACTGCTGAAAAAGGGTTCAAATATGCAAAAGATGAAAACTGAAGAATCTGCAGGACCTTGAGGATTTTTTCTGAAGAACAGTGCTCAGTTTAACTGTTCAGACCAAACAAGGGACTCATGAACAACCATCACAAAACAAAAAAACGTAGATCATCCAGGTAACCACACAGTTTTTTTTTTTTTTTAATAATTTCAGCATTTTTTGTGGACTATTGTGGACTATGAGACCCAAAGAAAAAAAGTGTCTCTTTTTTGTTGTTTTTTTGTGATTTCATACATCCTTTGGGTTAAAAAAAAATTCTACAATTTAGAGTTTTTACGTTTTGTTTTTATTTTTAATTTTACAGCATGTCCACTGTAGTGGACCACAGGACGATTTTAGTTCGAAACGACAGCCAAACTCAAACAACAAAACTGTACAGAATATGGCTGTAAAGGGATATTAATCCAACATTTATGTAACAAAAACAAAACAACTGAAATCAAGCATTTTCCATAACTTGCAATGAGTCTGTTACGGCGCTGTGCAGGAATTTTGGCCCACTCATCTTGGCAGAATTGTTGTAATTCAGCCACATTGGAAGGTTTTCGAGCATGGACCGCCTTTTTAAGGTCATGCTGTGGGCATCTCAATAGGATTCAGGTCAGGACTTTGACTAGGCCACCCCAAAGTCTTCATTTTGTTTTTCTTCAACCATTCAGAAGTGAATTTGCTGGTGTGCATTGTCCTGCTGCAGAACCACAGAGTGCGGCATCTTTCCTGTTCTTCCTTTTCTGTCTCTGTGTCTGTCTCAGTCTGCTCATCTGAGTCTCCTGCAATTTCTTCCTCTTCTTCAACATCTTTTTGTATGTTACATTCAAATTTATCCTCATCTGACAGCTCTAAGTCAGAGTCTCCCTCAACTATCTTATAAAAATCCTCTCTGCTTCAGTTCTGCCTCCTACAACATGCAGTCATTAATTACATTAAGATGGTCCTGATGTCCACTATAGTTGACATTTAAAAAAGGATGATATTTTGAATCATAAACAATTTAACAGCTTTGAAAGCTAAATGTATTGTTACTGACACTTTAATAAATAAATATATATGTGATAATAATAGTAAAAAACATGTAAAAAAGCTAAATTTTACATATCTCTCTCCTTCCCATAAAATGTGCTCATTTGTATGCCGGCCATTTTGGATTCAGTGTAAGAAGTGGTTCCTAGCATGCCAGCCAATCAAATGACATATCACTAGAAAGCCCAGGATGTCCTCTGCACAGTACAACAGGACTTGACAGAGTAGCTCAAAAAATTCAAAGAAAATGCATGAAAACACAAGGTCCACTACAGAGGACATAAGTCAATGGGCGGGGTCTCAGGAGGATATGTAAACATCTTTCACATAAAAAATATCTTACTCAGGACAGTACTAAATAAAAAATAACATGCATTTGGTATAATCTCTCTTATTTTGTTAAAATTATTCACAGATTCTGCAAGGGATTCCCAAACTTTTGCATGCCACTGTTTGTGCTTGTACACAGTGCTTTATCGCTAAATATTTCTCAACTTATTCACTGAAGAAAGCAAAATTTTGCTGGAGTGGTGTGGATTATTGTGATGTTTTTATCATCAGTTTGGACTCATATTCTGATGGCACCCATTCACTGCAGAGGATTTTTGCATTATTTGGCTAAAGTACTGCTTGCTTAGAAATAATGCACAATAGAAATGTTCGATGACATTTGTGTTGATTTTTCCTTGATTTTACCATGCCTGATAAACAAGTCCACTGACATCTGCAGATGCTACCAACACAAAGCAAAAGCATTACGGGCAAAATTATGTGGCAAAATGTTGCCAAAACAGTGTGTGGGCCATAATCTGTCCACCAATTTTACAGCTGGAGCTGGCCAGAACTATTATTGTATGATTTGGAAGAGTCAGCCACAATTCGCCTTTGATGTGGTTTGTAAAGCCTCTACTGGTGCACAATCACAGCAGACTGCTATCCAACAGTATATGCAGTATTACGTCATTGTGGCTTTTGAGACATTTCTATCTCTGATTTATATTACAGGACAACTGATCAAAAACATTTGGAAATAAATACATTTTTAAAAGCTCCATAAAGCACCTTTCTGCAACTGTTCTTCAAGGTGAGCAATTTTTCAGCATCTGCTCGCCAGTTACCATCTCAGTTTAAGGGCAAGCCCTCTGTGTACCTTTGAGTGTCTCCCCAGGCAACAACATCCTCAAGCACATGCACAAGCAGAGCAGAATAACCGTGAAAATCTGCAAGGAACGGAAGCTCATATGGGAGCAAACAAAAAGAACATCAGCAACCCACGTCTGCAGAGCACCAATTCACTATGACGTCCATGGAAGTTCACACAAATGATTTCTCTTTCCATTCCCATCTTAAACATGGTGGTCTACAGAATTGAAATCATTTTCTTGCTGAAGAAATCCAACACTGCAATTCTGGTCCGGGGTTAAAATTGAATAAGTGCAATATGAAAACAGCCCTTTTCTTGGAAATGACCTTGAGAACAATGCATGCTTTTCTTTACGAATCAGATTTCAAATACGACATCCCAAACAGTTTAAAAATATAAAGAAATGAGCAAGAGTTCTGTAGGGTTTAGTCTCACAACAAAAGATCAAAGGCAGCACATTTGGGTCTTAAGCAGAGCGGAATCTGATTCGTTTCAGTCAAACCCAAACGCCAGCAAAAGATGTCAAAGAAGATGCATTACAGTGGATTTCTTTTTAAATGTGTTTCATAAAGATCTTTAACAATAGAAGATGGGGAAAACACACAGCTTGTCTTTGTCTCTTGTCTGCGATGCAGTTATAAGACATACTTAAAGATGCATGGAGACTATGTGTCTCAGAGACAAGAAAAAGAATGAATAAAGAGAGTGTGGATGGGGAGATCTAATCAGTCACCACTCCTCACTTCTCACTCCGTCTTGCCCCCTAGTTTTCCTGTAAGACTTCATTAGTAATCTGTGAAAGTATTGATACCCGCTGCTACATTCAATTAACTTGGAACATTTTTTATTTGAGCCCGGTATGATTTCACTTTCAATTTGTGACAGTCTCCCATGGCCTTCTGGCTTTTTCTGTGCAAGCCGCCGCTTGATATGAAAGTGCTTTTTTTTTCTTTTTCTTTGCGAAATTAGACTTATGTGGTCAAGTTTGCTTCATAATGAATTCATTTGCTGTGCAATTGAAGCTCAATAGCTCTGCATGCTTAGCCAGTGTTGTGCTTACAAATCATTTTAAGTGGCTGCTTTGATTATAACGTAATCTAAATTACACATATCTGATTATCAGTGCTCATTTGCTCAACCTCATGTTATTTCAAATCTATATTTGGATACAGTGAAGAGTCTGAGATGTATGGAAGCCCATTTCCGCCAGTGAATAAAAAACAAAAAAGGTAATTGCGACTTTTTCATCTCACAATTCGGACTTTTTTTCTCGCAATTGCGAGGTTGTATCTTGCAATTCTGACTTTTTTTCTCTGAATTGTGAGATATAAACTATATAAAGTTCAGTTCTGAGGAGAAAAAAAGACTGACTTCATTTCTCAGAATTGAGTTTATATTTTGCAATTCTAACTTCATAACTTGCAACTGCCAGTTTATATCATACAATTGTTACTTCATTTCTCAGAATTGCGAGTTCATATCTCACAATTCTGACTTCACTCGCAATTGCGAGTTTATATCACACAATTCTGACTTCATTTCTTGCAATTGCGAGTTTATATCTTGCAATTCTGACTTTATAACTTGCAATTGCGAGTTATCATGCAATTGCAACTTAATTTCTCAGAATTATGAGTTTATATGTTGCAATTCTAACTTTATAACCTGCAATTGCAAGTTTATATCATGCAATCCTGACTTTATAACTTGGAATTGCGAATTTATATCATGCAATTGCGACTTTTTTTAGAATTCCGAGTTTATGTCTCACAATTCTGACATCATTTCTCACAATTGCGAGTTTATATCTTGCAATTTTAACTTTATAACTTGCAATTGCGAGTTTATATCATGCAATTCTGACTTTATAACTCGGAATTGTGAATTTATATCATGCAGTTGTGACTTTATTTTTCAGAATTGTGAGTTTATATCACAATTCTGAGAAAAAAGTCAGATTTGTAAAGTTGTATAACAGAATTTTGAAAAGATTGTGAGATAAGTCGCAATAACCTTTTTTCAGTGGCGGAAATGGGCTTCTCTTTATTTTATGTTTTTATTTATTTATTCTCTTTTAATAATATTTAAAAAGTATTAAAAAATGAAGATAAAAAATGTCTAGGTCACTCATCTAATTTACTCAAATCGTTACACTAATGAACACCAGTGTGTTCTGCATAATTTACTAATGATCTTCATCCTTTTTCAATATCAATGACAAAAAAGTATACTCAAAACTGATTCAATATGACTATGACCATCTTTATGCAATATAAAGAAAATCTGCCCTGCATTTTCTTGTATTTTTGTTGACTAATAAGTACACTCATTTTAAATGCAAGTTTAACTTTAAAAAGCTTCCGTGCATCAATCAAGCAGCGTGTGTCATCGTACTTCAATAAAATCCTGGGAGGAAAATAACCCTCAGACTTTCATCTGTAATAATATTTGACCGTGCATTATTATATTTTTCTGTCTCTCCCATTATCTGGATGTTTGTTGTGACAGCGCGTGAGTCATGTTTGACTTCATTTGTAGCTTCGTCTGTCTCTTTATATTTGCTTAATTTTCTGTCTGCGATGTCTTTAGGCATTACCTCAGTCCAGCCTTTGAATCTACAAGTGTTCGGTTGTTTACTTCTTATGGTCACTGCTTTCTCTTCCTTCCTCCCCCCACCACATCTTCTCTCTCTCTCTGTGGTTTTATTTCAATGATGGAATTTTCATGGCACTGTTATCATCCTTAACAGGGTTATCTGCAATCAACTCAGGGTGTAATGAAATCAGTTTTGTACAATTGGTAACTAGTGTGTGGCTGGGGATCTCATTTGGAGCTCTTGCCGTATTGCCTGTCCCTAAAAGGACCACATGTAGAGAAATGAGTATGTCTCCTTATGACTTGGAGATTGAATTAGGTTGATTTTAATGGAGACATTATGTAGGGACACGACATGATGTATTAGTTGTCTCGGAGAGCATTCTTATGACACATCCAAGCCTGTGCACTCATACTATTTGTGCCTGTACTTCAAGCATGGACTTCGACATCCACAGTCCTGAAGTAATGCATGGTATTCATATTCACAACATATACAATAATCTTGATCAATATGTAAAATGAAGCAACATTGTAAACACTGTAAAGATTTTAATGCATTTCAGGCCATTGCATTTGTAGTGTAATCTGACTAGTTTCAGGATCACTTCTACATTGTGCTTGCAATTTTAAACATGTTAAGATGTTATAATAGTTTGTGGTGATGATTAGAAGTGATTGGGCTTTTAAATGTTTGCATGTTTAGTACTATTCCATGAGTAAGTGTGTTTCATTTAATTACATTACAACTTAAATGAATTTGATTCAATGAATTTGTTCATTTGTTGCAACATTGCTCAAAATGCTTTGGTACAAATGTCCTGTTAGATGTATAAATATGCGTCGATTGCGTAGAAGAGCTGCCCGAATTTACAAGGATATAAGCAAACGCAGGCTTTTCCAGGCATTTTGACACATAAAAGTGTGTATTTAACCGTTCAAGGCCTAAAAAGTGTCAAAAATGATTTAATATTCATTATTCTATGAGCACCGTCTTCACATAATACCACGCAGCACATGTGCAAATGCTAAACTAGCTGGGAACTCATTTCTGATAATACTCCGCCTGCTTCGGCCTTATTACGGCAGCAAACTTCCTTGACTATTACGCCAGAATGGAAGTGTAGTTCCTAATCTTATCAGCCTAGAAACTCGCAGCTTTGCATTTCCACCGGTCTTAGTACACGATATAACTACAGAAGAGTCAAGTTTTAAATACAACAAATATGGAAACTCGTTGGTCATTTTTGAACGCGATGCTATTGGTCTAATAGGATTCAATGATCTATGCTAAGCTATGCTAAAAGTGATATCGCCAGAACAGGAGAACGGCTGAATGGATTTCAAAACGGTAAAAATCAACTTATTAACTCGGGGGGAGTTGGAGAATGAGCCTATTTCCAAAAAAAGTGGAGTGTTCCTTTAAGCAATCCTATTTACGCCCAGAGTGTCTTTGTAATATATAATGCAATTAACGGAAATGCATTACAGATCATACAGTGGCATGTGAAATTTTGGGAACACCTTGCAGAATCTGTGAAAATGTGAATAATTTTAACAAAATAAGAGAGATCCTATAAAATGCATATTTTTTATTTAGTACTGTCCTGAGCAAGATATTTGATATAAAAGATCTTTATATACAGTCCACAAGAAATTATTAAATAACCCCCTTCAAATGTTTGGGAACCCTTGGTTCTTAATTCTGTGTGTGGTTACCTGGATGATCTACGACTTTTTTTTGTTTTGTGATGGTTGTTCATGAGTCCCTTGTTTGTTCTGAGCACTGTTCTTCAGAAAAATCCTCCAGGTCCTTCAGATTCTTCAGTTTTCCAGCATCTTTTGCATATTTGAACCCTTTCCAGGAGTGAGTGTATGATTTTGAGATTCATCTTTTCATACTGAGGACAATTGAGGGACTCAAACTCAACTACTAAGAAAGGTTCAAACATTCACTGATGCTCCAGAAGAAAACATGATGCATTAAAGATCAAGGTAAATTGTACTTAATTGGTCTTCCTGGAAACACGCAAGTACCTTCTGTTGCTTCCAAAGCGTGAAAAGATGCATCTCAAAATCATACAGTCACTGCTGGAAGGGGTTGAAATATGCAAAAGATGCTGGACAACTGAAGGATCTGCAGGACCTGAAGGATTTTTCTGAAGAACAGTGCTCAGTTTAACTGTTCAGAACAAACAAGGGACTCATGAACAACCATCACAACAAAAAAACAGAAAAAAAAAAAAAAAACGGTTGCAGATCATAGGTAACCACACACAGTATTAAGAACCAAGGTTTCCCAAACTTTTGAAGGGGGTTATTTTAATAATTTCAGTTATTTCTTGTATTGTGGACTATATGTAAACTTCTTTACATCTTTTATGTAAAATTATCTTACTCAGGACAGTACTAAATAAAAAATGTCATGCATATTCTATGATCTTAATTTGTTAAAATTATTTACATTTTCATAGATTCTGCGAGGGGTTCACAAACTTTCACATGCCACTGTATGTGACCCTGGACCACAAAACCAGGGTCATAAAGGTCCATTTTTTTAAATTGAGATTCATACATCATCTGAAAGCCGAGTAAACAGAAAGCTGTTTTTCATTGATGTATGGTTTGTTATGGTGCGTTCACACCAGACGCGACTTGCGCGAATAAATCGCGCTATTCGCGCATAGTTGGACGCTTGAACATTTAAGTTTACTCGCTTCATTCGCGCGTGACATTTACTTCACAACAGACGCAGTCATGGGAGGGGCGTCTGCCACTCGTCAGCGGGAAAGTAGTTGTAAAATAGGTGAATGAGCTCAATTTGCCAGCTTTAGCTTGCTTGTAGTCTCAATATGTATACATATGTAGGTCAGATTGAGTAAAGAGCGTTTTTTTTTTTAATTTACCAGATTGTCCGACCTCTTCACTCACTTTCTTCCAAGCAAGATCCTTTTTATTCCGGTTTCTATAAAAGTACAAAGATGTATCGTACAGCTTCGAGTATCCACAGACAGCAACGGTGATTTTGTCCTCCATTGTTGTTTCGGATTTCTGCCTCGGTCACTACTAGAGCAAGCTCCTGATTGGTGAATGCGGCGCAAATTTTCGCCAAAGTTCAGATTTTTGAACTTGCGCGTTTCGCGTGAATGGCGCGGCAAACGCGTGAAACGCTCAATTCGCGCCACCTCGCGTTTCGCGCTGCAGGATGGCTATTCGCGTCTTTGCATTGACTTAACATGTAAATCACTCACGCTTGCCGCTTCATTCGCATCCGGTGTGAACGCACCATTAGGATAGGACAATATTTGGTTGAGATCTGAAACCTAAGGGTGCAAAAAATATAAATATAAAAATACTGAGAAAATGCCTTTAAAGTTCTCCAAATTAAGTTCTTAGCAATGCATATTACTAATCAGAAATTAAGTTTTGATATATTTGCGGTAGTAAATTTACAAAATATCTTCATGGAACATGATCTTTACTTAATAGTCAAATGATTTTTGGCATAAAAGAAAAAACAATCATTTAGCTATTGCTACAAATATCAGATGTCAGATGTCACCAGGGTCACATATTATATTTGTAAATTATATAATAGTGGCAAAACATTACAAAAAATTGTTGAAATACATTAAAAAACACATAAAAAAATCTAAAACATCTCTAGCCTAACAGTAGTCCTTCAATGCAAGAATGATTGAGGTTGAGATGATGGCAGAATTGCCATTTTTGCATGCACTGCTTTTTTAAGAGGAATCTGTGGTAGTAGAATAAGATCTTTACTAAAGCACTACAGTTATGGATGGGTTATAGAGAGATCTAAGTCTAAACATTTGACATGAATACATCTGTGACCCAAACCCCTAAAGCACAAAATAAAGACGTCTTGAAGTTTCAGTATCCGGCAGTGGCTGCTTATAGCATGCTGTGGCGGTCCGTTGCCGCACAGTAAGACCACCGCACTAAAAAACCTCTTACTTGCCATGTAGCGTAGCAATGCTTTTCCTTGCACATTCACCACTGACAGTCTTTCAAAAGACACTTCTCCGGAAAGATGTTGGGGAGTAGCTATGGAAACAAGAGACCAAAATAAGGAAGGAAGGGATTTGAGAAGGTAAAGGGATGCATTCATTAGGTAGGCGGCGAGCACACCTGATGGAGATCTGTTTAGCATAAATATGCCATTGAAGCTGGAGGTGGTGCAGTCAATGTGTGACACAGATGTCATCCGTCAATGCTGGGGGTGTGGGTGTGTTTGGCACTGTGGGTGGATGGAGATGAGGGTAGTGTATGTTCTGCAGAGGTTAATTAACGGTTCCTGGTGGAGTTAGTCAATTATAAGTCTTGCATATGCTAACGTTGCACACACCGGAATCAATAAAACAAAACTGTTTAACTGGCTCGCTGTTGCAAGTATACTGTTCGTAATATACTGTAGAGCTGTGCTGGTTTTCCCATCAGCCTTTAAATGCAGGACCTGCTGCACTTTTGTACGTGTTTCCGAGCTTGCAAAGAACATCCTACTTGACTCGAAAGGAATAATGAGTTCAACAGTTCACTCTCTGGGTCCCATTAAAATATTCAATCTCCCATCCCTCCTTCCTGCATTAATTAATGCCCAGTGTTTTGAGGTGTGTAGTTCTGGGCCAACCGCAGAGTGAGAGCTCAGCCGGAAGTGTCACATGCTCCTTCACATTTCTGAGCCAGCAGGATTTCAGAAATCTTTGATAACTAATGTGCATGATTATTTTAAGCATTTGTCTAGAACTTTGTGTCTGACATTTGTCTAGAACAAAATGTGGCAGAAATCATCTATTCATATATGTCTACATCTGGAGAGTCCAAATAATCTGTAACTTCCACAGATCATCCCATAAATGATAGCCCTTTAAATGATATGAACCTCTCCTCACCCCGCCCTCAGTTCTGTGGGGCGTGTCATTACCATAGCACACGGAGTGTTGCCTAGACAACAGTTGGGGGTATCCATAGGGACCATGTGACGTCACTGTGCTTTATCGCCGCCATTTTTGTGTCCGCGCTAGCTGTTTCAGTCTATGGTCACAGCAGCCGCAACTACCAGAGGAAGATCAACAAAACTCCCAGACTGTTCACAACAAGTATACAATATGCCCGGGATATGTTGTTCAGTTAGCTGTAAAAACAGTCATCAGAAAAAAAAAAAAAACTAACAACAGTTTTATTAGATCTCAGCAGTGCTCGAAGTGGGTCGGTATGCATATAGCGTACCGGTGTCATTCACGCAGGTGCTTTCCAAAGCAGGGGTTTTTTTTTCGGCACAATAAGAGTACTGGAATAATAATTAAATATTGAATAAGATTGTGAATCAGTACATTATAACGAAAATAATGCCTTAAAATGAAAAGAAACATTTTTTTGCGATTACATCATTTTGAACCGATCAACTCGTAAGTCCAAAGATTTAGTAAACAAGAAAGCATTCAAAGAGCAAGTTCAAAACAGTGCTAATGCAGAGAATAGTGACTTACAGTACATCCAGATGCCGTAAATTATTTGTTTTCATTTGGCTTAAGAGCAAGAGTGTTTTATAGTTGAAGGTGTTTTAGATTATGCGGTGTTTAGTGAATTATGAAAATTAAATAATAAACGCTAAACTATTGTACTACATAGCGTTCGTCATTGCAACGCCTGCAGTAAAGTATATACATGTAAAAGGGTTCTCAAAAATAATCATATTTGTTTTGCTAAAACTATTTATGTACAATTACTCTAAAAATGATTTGTCATACAAAAATGGCACACAAGTTACACACAAACCATCGTCCCAAGTAAATGGTACCATTGTGAATTGTGACTGGCTGCACACGTGGTGTAATAAACTAAATCAAACTAAAATGTTATTGCAGCCATATAGCTTGAATGAATAAAAATGCATATTTTAAATAGAGAAATCTCATGCTTTTGGTGCTTGAATTTGTGCTTCAATAATGAGATCCAGTTTTAGGAATACACAAGACGTGAAAGACGTCTTCCCTCAGGTATATTTTATGTTTTCTTGGCTTGCTGGATGTTGCGCTTATGCTCAATAATCTCATTTTTTTGCATTCGCCAAAACTAATTTGCCGACATCTAAGCGCGGACTGTGGGAATTAGTGCCGTCAGCGCGAGTCCCGTTCGCTGTGAAGTAAGTTAGTGACCAGCCGGCAGAGGATTCTTCAAGGTCTTAAAGCCTTCATCGAGCGACTACGTTCACAACAATTTACACTTTTTGTCCTAAACATACAATCAAGTCAAATACACAGTGTGGGAAGTAGTAGTAAAAAGTAATTTCTTATTTCAATTTATTATTAAATCTCATTGAGATGCGCTGTGTCTGTTGTCATATCGGACACAAATATGGCGGCGAGCATAGCGGAAGTGACGTCTTTGGTACCCATGAATAGTTTAGTATATATAGTATAGTTTGGGGGGAAATGGCACTTGGGGGGCTTTGAAGACACTGTACAACCCCATCCATTGAAAATTTAATTTAAAAACCGGAGCTGGAACCGAAACAAGATGACACCCGCAAAGAAGTTCGGCAATTACGGCTTATACTGGAAGTGTCTGAATGGTTAGTAAACTTAATGTCACTTTGATTTATCTTTATATGTACTGGCAGGGTAGAGTACTGAGAGAGACGAGCGATGTGTTTACAGTGGTAAAGAGAGGAACGTGGTGTGTTTACTGAGGCATAGCTGATTGAACAAGAGCAAAAAGGTGATCGGTTAACATAACTTACCCATCCTTATATTGAAATACATAAATGTGAGTGTTATAGTCTGTACATGTGCAGTTGTGGGCTGTAAACACTTTTGCAGGTATTGCGTTAAGGTTACATCTTAATCATTAACAGACACCGTTTTAAACCATCTAGCATTACAAAGCTAAGCTTTATACTGACCCTCGTTTATAAAGCAGTATGGTGACAAATGATTCGTGTAAACATGAACCCATTTAGATAGATCAGCGGTCACATTCCCTCAGTGCTGCCAGTTTACACTCAGGGCGGGTCTATGCTAAAACACTGCTGTTTATCAACTATTGCAGGAGCGGCCTCTCTCGTCATTACGCAACAACGACAGGCATCTGAGAACGGCTCGATATGAGAAGAGGCAAATTATTTTACTAAATTAAAAGAAAACTACTGGGTGGATCTTTGTCATTCTAGGGTGGTTGTGTACACACACTCCCAACACACATTTCAGTTCAAACAGCTTGTAAAAGTGCATGTGGCACCGGATGATTAAACAAATTCAAAATAATTAACACTAAAAATAAATAATAAAAAGCACCAAAAAAGTCCACATCATATTTTCCATCTCAGTTTAAAAAGAAATGCTGAGCTCTCACTATTTTTTCATTATTGTATTTATAGTGATTTTTACAGTTTCTGACCAAAATGTGTTATGCTTTGCTTTCAGAAATAAGTTGATGAATAAAAATTGTACTGTCATTTTAAACCAATAACACTTTAATCTTTAAAAACAAAATAAAATCTATTTTGTTTTCGCAATACTCTCTTTATATGGTTGTTCATCATTGTTTGGATGTAAATAAAAACCTACATTTCATAGATTTATATAAAGCAATCATATCTTTTCACAAGACTTGGATTAAAGTGACAGTTCACCCAAAAATGAAAATGACCCCATGATTTACTCATCCTTAAGCAATCCTAGGTGTATATGACTTTCTTCTTTCAGACGAATACAATCGGAGTTAGTTTTAAAAAAATGTCTTGGCTCTTCCAACATTTATAATGGCAGTGAATGGCTGTTGAGATTTTGAAGTCCAATAAAGTGCATCCATCCATGATAAAAAGTGCTCCACATGGCTCCAGGGGGTTAATAATGGCCTTCTGTAGTAAATCTACTGAATCAATGCATTTGTGCAAGATAAGTATCTATATTTAAAACTTTATAAACTGTAATAACTAGCTTCCGCTAACTGTCGTATGCATGTTCATGAGAAATTGGTGACATTCACTGCCATTATAAAGCTTAGAAGAGCCAGGACATTTTTTTTAATATAATTATGATTGCATTTATCTGAGGGTGAAAAAATAATGGGCTAATTTTAATTTTTGAGTGAATTGTCCCTTTAAAGGGGTCCTATTATGCTCTTTTACAAAGTCTTTATTTTGTTTTTGGGGTGTACTTGAACATGCTCTCATGCTTGGTGGTTCGAAAAACGCATTATTTTTCACATAATTTACATTATTACAATAGCTTTCTCCCCAGGCTGGCACAAACGGCTCGATTAGTTCCGGGTTCCACCTTCCGAAAAACCAAATGTGTTGTGATTGGTCAGCAGTCCCACTGCGTTGCAATTGGCAAACAGCGTAGACCACGATCCACCCTGCTGCACCCCTTCCAAAGCAGCAAACTAGATTAAAGTGATTCTTACGTTTTAAATCTGGATATTTTTCTTACAAAAACACACCGGATCGCTAAAGGAGGCTTTTACCGACCGCCCCGGAGCCATGTGAGGCACTTTTTTATTATGGATAGGGATGCACGATATTTATCGGACAGATAAATTATCGACCGATATGGGTAAAAATTACATTTTTATTGCTCCGATAAATAAATGAAACCGATCCGATAAAGTACTATTGCTGGTAAATCAATCAATCAGTCTGGTTTATCTGAGATTCATCTGCTTTCCGAGTGCAAGTGACTGCAGCTGTAAACTGCAGTGACTCTCGGACTTTGTCGCGTTTAATACGTCATCATCTGTGTCGCCATCATCGCCTTCGCAGGTCTGGAAGTTTTTCACGGTGACAGGAGGACAATGCTACTGCTATTTGCAACACATGTTTAGCAAGGATTCAGAGAGGAGGTAAAAAGCAGAGGTCGTCATCGCGGTGAATCTGTTTTAGGGGCCGTTCACATGTCGCGCCTAAAACGCGTGGAAAACGCTGAAGCGCCGCCTTCTCTTTCTTTCCAAACCCAAAGTCTTTGCCAAACCGCTCTGTAGTTTGAGCTCCAGTTGCGTCTGCCGTTGCTAAGCAGCCATGACATGCGCTCTCCATAAAGACGCGGTAGTTTCAGCAAAGAATAAATAGATTTTCAGCATTAAAAATCGCTTGCAGTAGCTCTGTTATCAAATTTATTTAAAAATGTTTATTCCTGTACAGCTTTGATAAGCTGTTTCTCCACCTTGCAAGTGCTTTCAGTGTTATTAAGGGAAAGGATGAAGCTGATTGGTTGGTTCATGTCACATGACCTGCGTTGCGCTTGCAGCATTCTGGAAAAGTTGAGATGTTTTTATCTCGATTCTGATGTTTTATTCCCCGCCTTGTACGATTTCGCTGCTGAACACATTCATAATATGATCAATAAGAATGGACTGCATGTAAGCTTTACCACAGACATTTGGACATCTGACTTTACTCCATGATGCACTTTTCATTTTTTCCAGGTTGACAAAATGTCAAAGCATTTTATTTTATTTAGAATTGTGGTGCCTTACACAAAAAAATAAAAACATTTTTGAAGAGTCAGGACTGTTTGCTATGATTGTTAGACCCAGATATATAATATAAATTTCATTAGTTTATCTTAGATTTTGTATTCTCCTGTGTGCACAAAATTATCATATAAAAATATGAATGTATTGGTTATCGGTATCAGTATCGGCATCGACCAAAAGAAGGACTTAATTATCGGCTATCGGTATCGGTTAGAATTTTTCATATCGTGCATCCCTAATTATGGATCGACTTGTTTCGGACTGATGGAGAGAAACACTCATCTATACCGTTCAGTTCTAAAGCTTGGGAGAGCTAGGATTATTTTTAATGTAACTCCGATTGCATTCGTCTGAAAGAAGGAAGTCATATACACCTAGGATGCATGAAAGGTAAGTTAATAAAACGCTACAGTATTGTTGGTCGAATCGTCAGCCTGCGAGATCGCCGATACATGATATTATCATTATTGTGCTAATGCATTTGTTATTTACATGCCCGAAACCATAAGGCTAGTGAAGCTATCTACACTGTTTGATGAATAAATGTCTTACCACACACTGCACATCTACAGTGTTCGTGTTTACATCAGCCGCGACTCTGCGTGTGTTTGAAACCTCTATACCGCAAGTCAATAGCGCCGCTCCAGCATGGATTCCAGAGCAGTTCGCGGACTCTTTAGTTAAAGCTGAGATGACCTGCGGCTCGCTGAAGCATCACAGAAGCGGCTGTCCATAATACATGCTAAAGTTAGGCGAATCCCCAACCCGCTAACCAATTGAATTTCTGTAGGCGGGATACCGCGTTGTGACATCACTGCATGTGGAAAACAAATGCTGTAGTCCAAATCAGCCGTTCGTTGTAGTTCTTGAAAAGGGACTTTTTAAAAACTAAATATCTCCCTTTGGAGTGGACTTTGAGATTTGTAACTTTGTGGATGTTTTTTATGCCCAAACATACACACAACTCACAGCTGGCTAAAGTTCAAAAAGTGAAAAAGCATAATAGCACCCCTTTAAACATCTTGATTCACGTGGATTCCTTTCTAACCTTTTTGGATCTTTTTGGATACTTTTTTCATTGCCTTGACTTTTAATGGAGAGGACAGTCACCAAGTTTTATTAAAAAATTCTTAATTTGTGTTTTGAAGAAAAGTCGTATGGTTTGGAACAACGTGAGGGTGTGTAAATTAAGACAATTTTAATTTTTGGGTGAACTACACCTTTAAGGTTAGAGGTTCTTACAACCCCTTCAACTGAAATATGAGCAATACTAATATGCAATAGTAATACTTATGCTTACCTTAGCCCACATCACAAATTAGCCTTATCTAACACAAAGTCACCAAAAAGGCAAGTAATTGTGGTTGTACGTGTTTCCTTTTACGCAGATAGTGTTCCAGGTCTGGAAATCTTACACTAATCTCGACGTGGCAGGGCTCTGGGATCTGTCTTTTAATTGCCAGGTCTGGACTGAAGTGCTGTTATTGGTTCAGTCGGTGAACAGGGCTCTCAGGTGGGCTGGTTTAAGTATAGCGTTCAGCATGTCTGGACCTGCAGACAGATGGGCGCTACACATAAGGATATGCCTCTTGATGGAGAACTTAACTTAATGAAATTCAGTACACATCACTTTAATGGCCTGCTGCTATCATAAACCAATGCCGCTGTGTTAAGATGGAGCATGGAACAGATTTGAAGGCAGATTTGGGATGACGAAGTAATTCTGTGGGCGAGTCAAACTGATTTAAAGTTATGAGATGAGTTTTAAGTGGATAACTTATAATCATTCAGACAAAAAGCTACTGTTTACAGCTACAGATCATAAAAAATCTAAACGTTTGTATAATTGTTGTTCTTTAAATACATTTATCTGCAGTAGTTTTTATTCATATTTACACGGTATTAACCTAAAAAAAGTTTGAATGTGGCATTTATGGAAATTCTTTTTCTCTTATTGTGATTTTTTGTCTTATACAGTATCTCACAAAAGTACACCCCTCAAATTTCAACAACCATTTTAGTATATCTTCACAAGGGACAATACTATAGAAATATAACTTAGATATATTTTATATAGAGTGCTCAATGTACAGCTTGTATAGCAGTATAGATTTACTGTCCTCTGAAAATAACTCAACATACAGCCATTATTGTCAAAAAAAGCTGGGAACAAAAGTGAGTACACCCTAAGTGATAACAGCAGTATGTCATTTAGCAATGCAAAGCCACATGTCCTATTCATCATGTTCATATTTTTGTCTGCTTGACAGGACCATACTGTACAAAGTTGGGTACCTTGTATTAGAGCAGTTAAAGTGTGGTGCTTTGAGTACAATTCTCTCATACTGACCACTGGATGTTCAACATGGCATCTCATGGCAAACAACTCTCTGAGGATTTGAGAATTAGAATTGTTGCTCTCCACAAAGATGGCCAAGGCTATTAGAGGTTCAGTAACACCCTGAAACCGAGTCACGCTACAGTGGTCAGGGTCATACAGAGGTTTTTCAAGATGGGTTCCATTCGGAACAGGCCTTGCAAGGGTCGATCAATGAAGTTGAGCACTCAGTCTATCCATGAGTGCTGCCAGCATTGCTTTGAAGGGTTGCAGAAGTAGAAGGTCAGCTTGTTTGTGCTCAGACCATAAGCTGCACAGGTTTGCACGGTTTGCACAAGAAAGCCCGCAAACAGTTAGCTGAAGACAACATGTCCATGAGCATGAATTACTGGAAGCATGTCCTGTGGTCGAGTTAACATCTCGCAATTCTGACTTTTCTTCTTGCAATTTAAAGTTTTAAGCTCACAACTGTAAATTAACATCTCGCAATTCAGAATTTTTTTTTTTCATTGTGACTTTCTATCTCGCAATTTCTACTTATATTCTCACAACTGTCCATTTAGTCTCAGCCTCAGACGTCACGCCCACGGAACGTTGGCTAAACGTCTGATGCATATGGTACACTTAACTGGAAACACTTCAGGAATGTCGAAGTCGTCATCTGATTAGTTGAATTTGACCGGATTTCTGGGAGACGCGAGTGTCACGTTTATTTTCGGTCCGCCGGGAAACAAAGCGCAGACTGATTTACTCGGCGTTTTGCTAAAATGTGCTTATGCAGGCGCCATTGTTGTTATACACATTTGCGACATTCGAAAACAAATTACTGACTTACTGCTTGTTCTCCCTCTTCCTATTTAACTTTCAATGCTGGTTATTTCAGTGACTGACTTGTTGCACGCCAGTCTGTTGTTGTGGGGGCATTTCCACGCACCAAAACGTGACGCTGAACGAAACGGACTGTGATTGGTTGTTTGACATGTCGGTCAAACGGACTTATGGGCGGGCCTTGGCCAATGAAAGCTGCCATGAATTCCAGACCTTCAGCCGTCAGTCTAAAGGTCTGGCTACGCAAGACTACTGTCCATTTACATCTCATAATTCTGAGGAAAAACAATTATTTGTGAGAATTCCGAGAAACAAAGTCTATAAACTATAAATAAAGTGGCAATTCTGAGAAAAAATAAACTGTTGGGTATGTAAACTTTTCAGTTTTTTCCCCCCTGGAGAAAACGGGTTTACACACAATCAAAAATAGCTGTTTTAAGCTCAAAAGAATGATACACAACTTAATATTTTAATTGTTCTGTGGCTGTATTTCACTTTAAAAAAATGTTTCAGGCTTAAATTAGTATTACTTAAATTAACTGTTCAAGTTAACCTGTTTAGGTCAAATATATAATTAAATATAGAGGCTGAACGCATTGGGTTGTACCTTCTAAAGCATTTTTATAAGTTAGATCTGCTAGAAAACGCTCCTGCAACTGCCACAATTTGCTTCAACCTGACATTTATGAAAAATATCCTTGTCTTGAGAACCTAATTAACCTTTCAGTTAAAATCTACCTTCATTATATAGTTGTCTCTTGTGTCAAAGTACTGTAAGGCTTATGTTTTGAAGGAGTTTAAAGCCAACATAAAAACACTGCTAGAGAAAACACACATTTATTGTGAAATTTGACCTTTGAGAATGTTAATTTATAGATATAGTTAAAGTGACAATTAGCCTCGGCCTTCTCTAATATGGAAAATGTAAACAATGTAATCAAATCTAAATGAAAGTCACAAGTTTGCAGTTGTCGATTTGCTTGTTAGTCATTCTACTTTGGTAGACGAGAGAAGCAAGTTAACAAGTGCTTGCTAATTTCCATTACAACAGTATTACTCTGAGGGTTTGCTGTATCATTAACATTTCAGCATTTGCCTGTTGGTTTTAAATAAAATACAATTACATCTAGGAAAAATATGGCAGGAGAAAAGGGCACAGCTTGTCAAGGTTGCCAGACACGCAGGGAAAAGCTGAAAAAAATAATATTCACCTGCCGTTTTAACTTGGCAAACAGTTTTATATGCTTATACCACCATTTAATCAGTCTCTCCGAGAGTCTCTCGACCTTTATTAGAAATTAATGTTGAAGCTATCTGCAACTCACAATTATTTCCTGCCTGTGTTCAGTTGGTTAACCTTTCAAATTCGCTTTAAAGTCCAAATCATTGCAGGTGAAAAACTTCTCTTTCTCAGTGATGAATCACAAGAAGTCTTCTGCAATTCCTTTTCTTGGCTCGCTTTATACTTGTAATCATTTTTAATATCGGAGCGAGAGAGAGCCATCCAGATTGGCAATATGGCGAATTTATTCATCTAAACGCTACCATATCAAAACAAAGCTGGTCAGTCGCCTAACCGTCTCTAAGGATGTACGCCGGCCAAGAACCGTCGCCCGCCACCAAATGCTCAGCAGATGGTAAAGAGTATAAATACATCTGGAAGCATATGACTGTGTAAGGAAATATTAGGACGGAAATGGAAGCCGAACGGCCAAAGAAGAATATTAAAAAAAGGCATCGGGGAACAATCAGGAAGGAAGGTCACCCTGAGTTCTACAGGGGAGAAAAGTTTCATGCCGGGAAAGATAATGGAAGACTGCTGGGCTAATTTTAGTGTAATTTATGGTTTGACCTTTGGGCAAGAGAAATCTAGCATTATAATATGGAACAACACGCTTATCTGGTCCACAGTAAATTAGTTTGAAATCATTGAACATGAATATTGCATTTTTTTGTTTTTATTTCTTGCACTTGTGAATTTATTATGCATTCCCAAACAAGACGAATGGATATTTCTTAAATTTCGAATTCTTAGCCTTAAGGTGCTGATGAAACCTAAGGAGATGCTGATAGAAAAAAAAGGCTGCTATAGAAGTTCAGAAGCACACCTAATTGAAAGACTAGATTAATAAGCTTAACTCAGGCTTTACACATTACATCTACATGTTTGTTCGTTTGTTTGTTTAACAGTTTAACATGCCGAGTTAGGGCGATTTGACATTAAGAAAATAACAACAAATCATGCAATTAATCATGCCACCCTAAATTTGCACTATCAGAGCAATTCAAGCTGGAAGTAGTGCCTCACGTTTTGTAAAACCACTTTTAGCAAGAACAGGCAGCACATAATGAATAAGTAACCATTCATAAAGGTTCTTATGTTCACAGCACAATAGAATTAAAAAAAATGCATGATTCTCAAGGCAATTCTATAGACCTTTTTCCTGTGTAAACGATGAGCGCCGCCATTACGAATTCTAACGACTGATTGAATGCTTTTCTGTTCCGGTCTCCATAGGAACCCATTCAAATAGCATCCATCTGTTTTTAATGTAGCTAACGTCCGCAGCTTCGTGTCATCTACACTCATTAAAGTGAGGCACTGACAACTGACGGTCATTGCCAAGTGATGGCGCTTTGGAGCCATGTGCTATTTAAAAACATTTTAATAGGTTTAACATTAGATTATTAGCTCGGAATTACCCTAATTTGACTAGAAACAATGCAGACCGGAAATGCAAAGCATTCTTTCGGTTAAGAGTCGGACTTACTTCCGCATTCAGGAAAAACGTCTATAGAAACGGTCTAAAGTCAGAGTTGGAAACGTCTTGTATGTATGCAAATTGTATAAGATCCAAGGTACACATTTCTAGTAATTGTGTAGTTAATTCTCATATTGTATTTTCAGAAGGTTTTGGAATATTTGTCCTCTCCCCAAATTTGTCACTACCGAAACACAGTAATTATAATTTGATTAGAAGGGTTGTATTGACCCATTTTGGATTGCTTTTTTTTTTTGTGATATTTTATAATTTTTTTGGAATTTAATTTAATTGGAACCAGCTTGATGAAGAATAGTGAAGTCTATGCCCTAAAGAATTCAGACCATCATAAATGCCAGAGGAGGAGCAAGAAAGTACTAATTGTGTTTTTGGTTGATGATTCCATATTTTTTTTCTCAACATAGAATGATTCAATAATTTTTTCCTGTACTTGATATGAAAAATAATTTTCCATTAATTAAAAGAGCTTAATCTCATTTGTTTGAGGTATGTTTCACATAAGCAGAATGTTGAATTAATAAACAAAAATTGTTTTGTGTCATATCTGTGATTTGTTTATTTGCTATGAAGTAAAAAAAAAAAAAATGGGTGAACAAAATCTAAGTGTGGTGCTTTCATAATTTTTTGCCAGAAGTTGTACTCATACTTCAAATCATCTCAGTTGATAATTCAGTATACTTTATTTTGGACAAAACATCCCATGTTTCAGTAGTGACAGTACTGCTTTGGTAGCAAACACATCACATTACAGAATTTTAACTCACATACTAAAATACAAAAAAATTGCATAACTGTACTGAAATTTTGTTTATTTCCCACAAATAAAAGGGTTATGTGTTCCCTTTTGTTACTACCGAAACAATGATGACATGCTTCGGTAGTAACTGTATCGGTAGTGACATGAAAAATGTGAGACACATTTTTTTTTTTTTTTTTACATAAAGTTTCATAATTTACAAAAATTATTTCAATATCATTTTCATAAGTTGAAATTTAGAGGTTAGGGTTTGGGACAGCCACTTTCCAAGCGAAACTATCCAATAAATAATAATTTTATATATATTCAGCTTACTAATATTTGAATTATTAAAATGGGTTTCAATAGCTAATAAAATTATATTAATAAACATCTAAGTTTTGAAAACTTAAATGTTTTTTAAATGTGTTTTTTGGTTGTGGGACAGCAGTTCCCTTTACATGGTGTCTTAAAAATGCTCATGGCTTGATGTGCTAAAGCGACAGACAAGCAATTAAAACGGACAAGTTCGACCAGTCTTCATTTGTTGATTTTTTTTTCCACATATTTTGATCATATGCAATTTATTTGCCATATCATGTATTTAATACATTTGGTTATACAATTTACTTTGACTCACAACAGTGCATTTATACAACACTGGATATATGGATTGCAGCTCACATCTGCTGCTTGTTTTGTTCCATGTTTTAATGAATTTCCTGAAAGCATATGTCTACCAAAAGCAATAAACCAAGTGCCATCCTTGTGCTGACAGATACAGTCCCTGACATGTAAACATTATTTTTTAAACAGAACGTCATCATTTCATTGCTTACACTATTGAAAATGTAAGTTTTTTTAAAAGAACCTTCAAGTAAACATGAGAATATTTCCCTAAATAAGCACACTTTTGAACTGACACTCACAAAACAATGTACACTCTTAAAAATAAAGGTGTTTTAAAGGGTTCTTCAAGCGATGTCATAGAAGAACCATTTTTGGTTCCACAAAGAACCATTCAGTCAAAGGTTCTTTAAAGAACCATCTACCTTTTTTAGAATCTGAAGAACCTTCTTTTTTCTTGTGGTACAGAAAGGTTCTTCAGATGTTAAAGGTTCTTTATGGAACCATTTAGACAAAAAAGTTTCTTCTATGGCATCGTGAAGCACCTTTATTTAAAGAGTGTATGCGGCTGCATGATTGGACACGCATGTGCTTTGTGTTCACATAATGAAAGATATTGATTGTTGCATGTTTTGATGTGTACTTCTAAAAGACATTCTTAACATGTAATACAGAAATCATATATTGAAGCTTGAGACTTAGACCTTTGAAATTATGTATAGTTTGTCAGTACTAAATAAGGATTTGATGCCTACATTGTGCAGTAAATCCAAAACAAAGAAACAGCGCACTAGTGCCCGGATGCACATTAACAGGTTTTTAAAAACTGCCAGACTCAATTTTTCTACATAATGGAAAGTATTGTATGAGTAATTTGAACCGCTCAGGAAACTGATAAACACCTTGACCCGGCTAACCTTTATTGAGTTCAACATTGTGCTGTTATTAAAGTCAATTCTGTCTCACCAACACATCTGTTGATTCCTTATTGGAGAGTAAGATGTTGTGGGTTGGTCGTCAGGCTTTTCATACAGTTCCTTACACTAATTGATGGACTCATTGATCTTGCCGATTTTGCTACTGAAAATCACAGTCAAACTGCATTTGTTTCAAGTTCTCAGGAATTAGTGCTGTATTTTCAGTCTTAGCAGTTTTTTTTCCTTAACAATCTCTCTTTTCAAGCACACGTATGCTGATAGAGGCCCAAACCTCACTAGTCTGAAAGGGTCGGTTGTGTCAGCAGAAGCAGTAACAGCAGATCTATGTATGTAATGCAGCATTAATGTCCCAGTATAGCGCCTTGACCAGCTCTTATCGCTTGTGGCTTTATCTCTATGCGCCAGGCCCTCCTCTTTGCACCGGCTCCATCGTTTTGCCCCGCTGGCCAAAAATTTAAGGCCAACTGCTGGGCTTTTTGACCTCTGAGCTCTCTATGTGGCCATAACTGTCAAAGCAAAAAAATCTGTAAATAAAGGAAGCTGTTCCGCTCAGAGAATGCAACTATACGATGCACTGAGTGATGGGGCAATTAGACGGGTAAAAGAGGACAAAAAAACATGCCGTAAAAGCCTTGATGTTTTACCTGTGCTGGGGAGTGACTAATGTAAAGTGCAGTTTTTGGATTGTGACGGTACATCTGCTGTTTTCAAGCAGTGAGTCATTTCTTCAAAAAAAAAAAAAAAAAATTGAAAATACACAGAGAGCTGAACTGAGTGGGCTTGGATTTCTCTCTCAAGTTTGATTTATTTTTACAAATAAATTTATTCTGACAAATGATTTCAATGAAGTGGAAAACAAAATGAAAACATGAAAAACAAAAATAAATTATTTTATCTACTGGGATTTGATTGGGTTGGGAAAAGTGGACACAACAACCAGAAAGAAGCATGGCAATGGAAAACTACAATATGCAGTGCATATTCACAGTTTAGCATGACCTTGAGTGCATTATAAAACACTAAAATATATAGTCCAGACATGTAAACTAAGGTTAAAGAAGTTCACCTCCAGAACAAAAATTTACAGATAATTTACTCTCCCCCTTGTCATCCAAGATGTTCATGTCTTTCTTTCTTCAGCCGTAAATAAATTATGTTTTTTGAGGAAAACATTTCAGGATTTTTCTCCATATAGTGGACTTCTATGGTGCCTTGAGTTTGAACTTCCAAAATGCAGTTTAAATGTAGCTTCAAACGATTCCAAATGTGGCTTTAAACAATGCCAGCCGAGGAAGAAGGGTATATCTAGCGAAACGATCAGTTTAAAAAAAATATATATATATATATATTAATTTTAACCTCAAACACTCGTCTTGTCTTGCTCTGCCTGAAACCTTCAAGACTGTTAGGGCAGTGTTTCCCAAACTTTTTTTCTGGGGACCCACATTTTAAAGTCGATAAATCCTTGTGACCCAATAAACATTAAGCCCATATAGTTCATATATCACAAAGAGAATTTATGCATTAACAAAAAATGTATGACCATTTTTAAGGTCATGCTTCCACTTAACTATTTAAAAGAGACAGATATTTGACAAAGCACTTTTTTTTTTATTTAAGTAAAATGCAGATTTGCAGAAAATGCTGTTTAACACTAACGCAATATTTATCTGTTATTTTGATTTCAAATCCAAAAGTGCTTTTTTAGCATTTGTGATCCTCTTTTATCACAGTTCACTAATACAATAACAGACATACACGTTTAAACTCAATAAAAAACAACATATTCAATGCACTTGACTTCTAGATTTGTATATTAAGTTGCTCAAGCAAGTTGCAACACATTTTAACACAACATAGGGAGGCTATAGCTTCCTTTTCTAGTTGAAATTGGGATATCAAAAAATATTTTAATTAAAACTTACCACAGACAGAAACAGTCGGCTCTCATGCTAAATTTTAATCAAGAGTTTATAGCGCACTGAAAAATAGTGCTCGACTTGGCGACCCATACAAAATCTCCTGCGACCCACTTGTGGGTCGAGACCCCGCCTTTGGGAATGACTGTGTTAGGGTATGTCGGAAAAACTCCTATCTCATATGTTTTTTGAGGAAAACATTTCAGGATTTTTTTCCATATAGTGGACTTCTATGGTGCCCCAAGCTTGAATTTGCAAAATGTATTTTAAATGGAGCTTCAAACGATCCCAGCCAAGAAAGAAGGGTCTTATCTAGTAATAATCTAGTTATTTTATTTTATTTTTAATTAAAATTGATATAATATTTAACCTCAAATGCTTGTCTTGTCTCTCTCTGCGATGTTCATGAGTAGTCTGTGCAGCTCTGGTTAAAAACAGTTAGGGTAGGTTGAAAATCTACATCTTATTTTCTCCGTCAACTTCATAAATCATTTCAAAATCATCCTACATCACTGCAGAAGTACCAACCCCAGTGTTTGCAAAGTGAACATGCAAAGGGAGAAAATGAGATTTTAAATAACTGATCGTTTCGCTAGATAGACCCTTCTTCCTTGGCTGGCATTGTTTAAAGCCACATTTGGAATCGTTTGAAGCTGCATTTAAACTGTATTTTGGAAGTTCAAACTCGGGGCACCATAGAAGTCCACTATATGGAGAAAAATCCTAAAATGTTTTCCTCAAAAAACAATTTCTTTACGACTGAAGAAAAAAAGGACATGAGCATTTTGGATGACAAGGGGGTGAGTTCATTATCTGTAAATTTTTGCTCTGGAAGTGAACTTCTCCTTTCTAGTTGGACAGTGTAATGGTCCCTGTATCATGTATTTAAGCAGAATATATTGACCAAGCAGCATCTACTGTAGGAACATAACTATCTGGTTTATAATGTGGAATATGGCATGCAGCACATACATACTCTCTCCAGCAGTTATAGTGGTCAATAAATCAAAGCTGAAGGAAAGCCACACGCACTGAGGGCAGTACATGAAGAATGTCAGAGAGGATACAGTAGCTTTAAGCAAGGAGATATTCATCTGATACACCAGCATTACATTTATTGCTTTTCTCTGACCAACCAGCATTAGCACTGTGGGTTCAAATTTACCAAGCTGCATAATGGACAGCAGTATAAAAGGAAAATATAAATAAATAAATTATGCATTATATTACGCCCTTGTTTCTCATTTCTTTTTTACTACAAGGCTTTAGATAACACATCCAGGACAAGCCTCTATTCAAAACATCATCTTTACTACCTCTCTCTGAATAAGCAGACTCTCATTTTCCACATAATAATGTTTATAATGTCTTATTTTCGTTTGTTATTGAGCCTTCGCTAAGCTCCACCTCCGTTTTGCTCACACAGACGAGCATATACTTTAGTCAAATTTGTTCTTAAAAACTGGCATATTAAATCGATTTTACCCGTAAATATTTTAGATATTTTTTTTATCTGCCGTTCTTTAAAAAAAAAAAAAACAGATAAAATAATGTGAGATGAGGGAACGCCTCCTCCACGCTACAATTGTCTCTTTACCCTTTCATTAAAGTGAATGGATCAAACCAATGGAAATAGAAGGACTAATTAATTACAGTAAACAACTCACTCTCTCAGATTTATTCACAGATCCTATCGAAGCAAATGAGACTGAAAGTGATCAGCTCAGCTCGGTTAAATTAACCTGCATTTCCATGGCTGCAACCGTGATGTTATTGATGATTGTCGGTAATGGACCAGAAAATAGGTAAACAATAGTAACAAATAGTAGCAAATCAAAGTCATCAATCGCCATATTGGTGGCGCTGAACATGGCACTGAACTGAACAAAACTTGCATATTTTGATTACTCCTGCTGAAAATGGTCAACTATTGTCGTGTTTTGAAAATAATTATAATACTCTAAAAATCATTGCCAAAACGTTATAACAAATCAAGCAGAAAAGTGCAAAAACTGACTGAGGAACAAAAGGCATTTGGTGTTTGGCCAAACTGAACCAGGATTTCCAGGGCAAGAATCTTGACAACATTTGTGCTTGTTCTTATCATTTTCAATCTGGGAGGTGAAATATTAGGCTAATGTTTTAATTAATACTGCTTGTATGTATCTTTACCCCCTATTAACTTTAGTTTATGAAAATATTGGTCCTTCTCTATATGATTTAACAGCTTCCACACATTTTTTCAATGGTTTAGACAGCATAAATTAGCAGAACAACGTCCTATGGAGTTATTTATGTGCCAAAATTAAACAAACAAATACAGCGTTTTGCAAACAAACACAATCTGCTTTGCAAAGAAAAAATTGACTTTCAAACAAACAAAAAGTACTATGCACAAACACAAGTCAATTTGAGAGAAAATGCAGAGGTATTACAAATATATGCATTGTGTGTTGCAAATATGTATATTTTTTTGTGAGGAAAACTTGGTTTCTCACACGTGTACAGACAGATTTTCTCACAAATGTGTCCATATCTTCTCACAAATGCAATGGAGCAACTTCCTCTTGCAAAACAGCAGATGGCGCTATCGTTCAATTTACTCTATTCTCCCAAGACCTCAAACAACGTGTTTATATGGTTTACCCGGTGTTGGCTAGAAGGTATACATCTCTGACCAGAAGACTAACAATGAAATAAATTTTTCTACCTATTAGATTGTGTTTTTTTATGTCTACACCTACCCCAACCCTAAACTTAGCCCTTACTATAATACAAAAACAGTATTATTGTTGTACAGTGTGATAATAATAACGTTAGATTGATGTGCGCATACCCAGTAGCGAATCCTGTCTCCCTTCTAGCAAAAACCGGTTTACCCTTATGTCCCAGAGGAATATGAGTGGGGAACAGGTGAGTTTCTGCCATACTATATTTATAATTAAACATTTGATGTTTTCACAATGCTGACTCTACCACAATGTCAGTAAAATTCAAAATATCTCCTTTAAAGTGGTTAATGCTAATGATCAGTTAATGGCTTGGCATGGCTAAACATTTAAGACAGGCCTTTTTAACATAATCAGTTCTCAGAACCTATGCTGGATCGCGGGATATAAAAAATATATTTTATATACTATATAATATATTATATATTATTATTATATATTGTATATTATATATACTTTTATGTAATTTGTCCATATACGATTTTTTGTTGCTGCAACTTTTAGCAGGTAACACTTTGCAATAACAGTACATGAATTATCATGCATTAATTCGTGAATTAGTAATTTCTTGACTATGAACTAATGATTAGTTAAGACATGTATTAATCAAGAACTAATGAAGAACTAACGTAACTACGACATGAGTCATATGAATTACTGCATGAATGCAATAGCCTACTGCTAGAAGATATTTTGAATTTCACTGACATCGTGGTAGAGTCAGCATTGTAAGAACATCAAAAGTTTAATTATAAATATAGTAAGGAAGAAACTCACCTGTTCCCCTCTCATTATCCTCTGGGAAATAAGGGTAAACCGTTTTTTTAACGTTATTATTATCACACTGTACAACAATAATACTGTTTTTGTATTATAGTAAGGGCTAAGTTTAGGGTTGGGGTAGGTGTAGACATAAAAAAAAAACACAATCTAATAGGTAGAAAAATTAATTTCATTGTTAGTCTTCTGGTCGGAGATGTATACCTTCTAGCCAACACAGGTAAACCATATAAACACGTTCGAGGTCTCGGGAGAATAGAGTAAATTGAACGATAGCGCCATCTGCTGTTTTGCAAGAGGAAGTTGTTCCATTGCATTTGTGAGAAGATATGGATGCATTTGTGAGAAAATCTGTCTGTACACGTGTGAGAAACCAAGTTTTCCTCACAAAAAGTATGCATATTTGCAACACACAATGCATATATTTGTTATACCTCTGCATTTTCTCTCAAATTGACTTGTGTTTGTGCATAGAACTTTTTGTTTGTTTGAAAGTCGATTTTTTCTTTGCAAAGCAGATTGTGTTTGCTTGCAAAACGCTGTATTTGTTTGTTTAATTTTGGCACATAAATAACTCCATAAACGTCTTCAGTAGTACATTAACCATGCAATCCATGAATACTGTTGTTTACATCCAAGTATCGCCAATATGGCCGGTAATGGGTATCTGGGTAACTGACCAATTCATGACAAATGTAACCGTCTCGCTGTAATTATTCTTGAAGAAATGATAAAACAGGTTTATAGAAAATACATAAACTTGACATTTTGATATAATTTCAATGAGTACGTTAATATAAATTATAATACACAAAATATCCACCTTTTTCTTGAACGTGGAAGTCTCGTCGGCCTCGATCATAATGGTAAAAGGCTTTTAATTTTCAGTTTCTAGTCAAATTAACGCACAGTTTAATCCTGTGCACATTTGTATACTTATTTATATCTAAAAAGGTTCAGTTTAATAAATGCCGTCGATCTTTTTACATCATTTTAACATGGAAAATGTAGACCGGAACACGAGAGCAGCCTAACGGAAGTTAGAATCCATTATGGCGGCGCTCATCAGTTACTCAGAAAAAGGTGGATAGTATCCGAGAGCGAGCAAGCGCGAGTAAACAACGGGATTGTATTACACTAACCAGCTCTGTAAAAGTTAATTGAGGTACTTACATTGTAGACACAATATCGCCAGTTGCTTTGTCTTTCGACGCGTTGTCTTTTGTTGCTTTACCAAGGAGTCCAAGCACAGCTGCCGAACCATTGCGAGCTCCGAGCAAAACACACTTGTGGAGTTTTGTCCGGAATAAATCAGCATTCTGAACGAATCCCTTGAATAAGCATGTCATTTTTACTATTTCTTCATTTGAAAGTTATTGTAAAAGTAATCTGAATAGCCTAATATGCTATGCGGTTCAAATAAACCTGTTTTGCTCATGAATAAATAAGCGTTGTTAAACGATTCATTTGATTCATCCACAAAGGCCACCTGTAGTTCAGTTGCAGAGTGAATCATTCATGAATCGGTTGAATGACTCAATTAACACCGCCACCTATTGGCGTAATTATTGCTCTCTATTTCTGTTACATGATGTGACCCTGGATCACAAAACCAGTCATCAGTCATAAAGGTCAATTTAAAAAAATGTTAAGATAGGGCAATATGTGGAATCTAAGGGTGCAAAAAAAAAAAAAAAATCTAAATATCGAGAAAATCGCCTTTGAAGTTGTCCAAATAAAATTCTTGGCAATGCATATTACTAATGAAAAAATAAGTTTTGATATATTTACAGTGAGAATTTTTCAAAATATCCTCATGGAACATTATCTTACTTAATATCCTAATGATTTTGGCATAAAAGAAATTGATAATTTTCACCCATATAATGTAGATAATGTCAACCAAAGTTTTTACCAAAGGTTTTTACCATACTGATAGCACGGATGTCAACATTTGGTGGTTCAAATACCCAAGTGAGATCTCTCTTAAAGTGTTTAAAGCATTTTTAGTTTTAGTGCATGGTTTTCCATAGTCTGGTAAGTGCTATTTTCGGGCTTGCCTTGTCGCATCCATAACAGTACAAATTCCTTATAAATAAACATTAAAATTACAATAAAGTAACAATTATATGTTTTGTGAAGCCATTGCTTTTCTATTTGTTGGGTATTATTGTGTCTGGTTTGTCCATTAATTTGCAGAAATCCTACAAAGTATGTAGTCTCTCAAAAACAGTGTCCTTTTTTGTCACATCCATAATGCATGATTATTTCCCTTTTTTAACACAGAAAACACGTGCATAGACTGATTTTTCTGATGTTTAGACTTTATCAGCAAGGGTTTATTAAAATATAAACAGATGGTTCTGTATAATGGTAACACTTACATTCTCTAAGCATTTATACAGTATGTTTCATCCGTAACGCTGGATTTGCCCTGTTGGCTTTTGCTTCAAATGTACTCATGCTACTTATGACTAGTTTTGTGGTCCACGGTTATCTATTTATAATCTCCACTGAGGACGTTGTGCTTTATTAACAATGTTTTTTTTTTTTTTTTTTGGTATAATTTCTGTAAAATTCTGTGCAAAATGCAAGACCTCTTTAGACACACAGTACATTAGAAAAGAGCTTGTCTGGTAATATGCTGGATGCATGCTAATGTGGAATTGACTGTAATATTTTTACTGATTTATATGTAAAATTTCCAGATGGATGGAAGGGAAAGGCGCCACTGCTACCAAGTTTATGTGCACAGAGTTCAGTGCTTTTTGCACTGCGACCAGCTAAAGTCTCTAAGCACTCAAATCAAAGGCTCATCACTTGTTAAAGAGATCAAGCAATGTTTGTCCATTAAAGTTTAATGCACACTTAAGTGCAGGAAATGAAGAGCCCCTCGTTTTTTCATCAGAAGATTTGTTTAATCTCGTGTTCGTCTAATAAAATCTCTTTGATCCAGCTTTCTCCTCTAATCATGACGTGCTCCCTCTTCCTCGACGTATGAAGCCGGACCGACCCTTTCCCCTCCAGGTTCGTAGTGTCTGATTTGATTTCTGTTGACATTGCGATACTAAAACCAAGTGTCTTGCATGCACTAATTGGCCCAGGTGGAATAATGCACCATCTGATTTCCTGTGCTGGTTTTCACATGGCTGCAACTTTTCAGGGTCGAGTTTCACATTTACAAACTTTATTTTTTTTCTCCTTTCACACGTTTCTCTCTTTCTCCCTTCAGTTCTGCTGTCTTTCACCTTCAAGGCCACTGGATTCTTCAGATTCTATTGAATGACTTGAATAATTGTATGGTTGAAACGGGGAGATGGCACAATAGCGCTGGTTTAGAGGTTACGCGTCTGTGTGTGGGAAGATCAGCCATTCAGCACAAACATTGGTACATTGAAACTAATAATGGCTTTACAATCAGAACCACCGAAAAGAAGTAATTGAACCAGCCTAAAAATAAAGAAATAAATAGGCTAATCCTTTGCCAGTTTAATCAAGTAGGGCAAACAAGAAAAGCTCTAATAGTATATTTTAAATTTTAACAAATAACCAAGTTTGTCATCACTATATAACACTTTCTGTCAAAATTGAGTTGCACAAATGCTTTTTTTCTCTAGAGGTGGATTTATTTGGTGGTTTCATATACCTAGTTCAAAATGCTCTTTTGTAATTCCATTGTCAGGAGTTGGATAACAAGTGAACACAATAGAACACACTGAAGTATATTAACAATGTTAACAATGGCAAACTATTATAATGGATAAGTTTAACTGTGTTCTAAGGCGGGGGCATGTTGTCATATGTATTTATGCAATTTAATTTAATATGCAGTATTTAAAAGCTTAAAAAACTTTTTCAAATGGACTTTTTTTGATGCAAAAAGTTTGTAAAGAAACCTTTCAAATGACTATTTTCTTATTGTTCTACCTCTAGGACATAGCAAGTCAATATCTTGAACCCTATCCTTGAAGATTTTAGTTAAAAGTTTCAACAAAAGGCTTTACAGTAATCTCTAGATTAATAATAGACTAATCATGAATGTGTTCATAGTTCAAGTTCAACCACCTACATCAATGTTTTTTTTCTAAGAACAAATTCCTATAGTTCAGTTTGTGTATTAAAGTGATAGTTCACACAAAAATATATATTATGTCATCATTTGCTCATCCTCATCTTTTAAAGTCACATTAGGATAATTGAAAATACTATTTTTATTTTAAATAAGAAACGAATTGTAATGAAGTAAAAAAGTATTATTTTTATGTTGCAGAAGTAACTGAGTAAAAATACAAGTATTTGGTTTTAACAGAATTCAAATAAAGTACAGATTTCCCAAAAAACCATTGGTTCCCAAACCTTTGAAGGGGGTTATTTGAATAATTTCATCATTTTTTTTTCTCTTGTGGACTATATGTAAACATCTTTTATGTAAAGAATCTTTCTCAGGACATACTAAATACAAAACAACATGCATTTTGTATGATCTCTATTATTGTTCTTAAAATTTTTACAGATTCTGCAAGGGGTTTTTGTTTGCCACTATGAATTATTTTGGGAAATCTGTACTATTTGAATTCGGTTAAAACTAAATACTTGTATTTTTAATCAGTTACATCTGCTACATGAAAATAATACTTCTTTGTTCATTAAAAATTCCAAATTGACTAAAAAGTACAAATTACATATGTCATGTAACAATTCATTTTTAATACTCTTTGTGGTTACCTGGATGATCTACAACTGCTTTTTTGTTTTTTGATGATTGTTCTTGAGTACTTTGTTCTGAACAGTTAAACGGAGCACTGTTCTTCAGAAAAATCCTCCAGGTCCTGCAGATTTTTCAGTTTCCAGCATCTATTGCATATTTGAAGTTATTCTAAAAAACAATGAAAAAAACTATCAAACATTCACTGATGCTCCAGAAAAAAAACACAATTCATTAAGAGCCGGGGAGTGAAAACTTTTTCTTCCATTTAGTACTGCCCTTTAGAAGCAACAGAAGGTACTTCCATGTTTCCTGGAAGACAAATTAAGTACAATTTTTCTTGATCTTCAAATTCCAAAAATCCTTACCTCCGGCTCTCAGTGCATGTGTTTCCTTCTAGAGCATCAGTGAATGTTTGAACCTTTTTTAATAGTTGTGTTGAGTTATCAGTTGTTAAAAGATTGATCTCAAAATCATACAGTGACTGCTGGAAAGGGTTCAGATGTGAAGAATAAGAAGAAAACTGAAGAATCTGCAAGACCTGAAGGATATTTCTGAAGAACAGTGCTCAGTACTCAGGACAGTAGTAAATAAAAAATAACATGCATTTTGTATGATCTTTCTTACTTATTTAAAATGATTCAGATTTTCACAGATTCTCCAAGGGGTTCCCAAACTTTCACATGTCACTGTATAGTACTGTTATTCAAATACTTTACATCTCAGGTTTTACAATCACAGTACAGTATGTGCTGGCTAAAACAACAGTGATATTTTTGTATGTCACCATTTGTTAAATAACATTTCATGTTTCTCTGAATAGAAAGTTCCTTTGTGAGAACCTCAGTAAACTTTTTTTATCTTTTTCATGAGCAATAATGGCATAATTGTCCAATGGCTTTGTCTATCCATATACAGTCTTCCCTACTTTCTTTTTCCTGCCATTAATTTTTGCCTATATTTTCGGTTAATCTTTGTTCTTGTACCGCAGCAGCAAACGACTTGTGTTGATGTTCAAAGACTGAATGAATTAAGTTGTTGTTGTTGTTGTTTTGGTTCATCAGTGATGGAAAGTGATTATGATACAAGCTGAGATGAGCGGAGAATACAGGGGAGCAGGAAGAAATCATTTAATTAACAACGATAATAATGATCATTATCATTTTAATGATATTCATGCAAGTAAGTGTCTCATTTCACAAAATGCATTGGCCTCATTTATGGTTATCAACTGGAAATGACATACAAAGGATGTTTAAGTTATCTGAAGATATGTTTTTTAAATAGATTTTTACCACAGTTTTTAGCACAGTTGCAACTAAATTATTGGAAGCTGTTTGTTACTTAAGGCCATTTAATCATGAAACAGCCACTAACAATGATTTATTTGAAATACTGCCTGCTGTTATTTCTTTAATATTTATATTTTAATATTTAATATTGTTGTCTTGTTTTTCATGTGGAACATACACTTCATTGTAGAACTACAGTCAAACCCGAAATTATTCATGCCCCTGGCAAATTCTGACTTAAAGTTACTTTTATTCAACCAGCAAGTTTTTTTTTTGACCGGAAATGACACAGGCTTCTCCCAAAAGATAACAAGACAATGTACAAGAGGCATCATTGTTAAAAAAATATTTCTCAGCTTTTATTTACATTTGAACAAAAAGTGGCTTGTCCAAAATTATTCATACCCGTCTCCGTAATCAGTAGAAAAGCCTTTATTGGCTATTACAGCAATCAAACACTTCCTATAATTGCTGACCAGCTTTTTGCATGCCTCCACTGGTATTTT
Source organism: Garra rufa (assembly GCF_049309525.1). NCBI lineage: Eukaryota > Metazoa > Chordata > Actinopteri > Cypriniformes > Cyprinidae > Garra > Garra rufa. The sequence continues at coordinate 7,364,694 of NC_133372.1, read as the reverse complement.
TGCCCATTCATCTTTAGTGGTGAGCTCCAACTCTTTCAGGTTAAAGGGTCTCATTGCCATCACCATGATCTTTAGCTCCCTCCACAGATTTTGGGTCGTTGTCGTGCTGAAATGTCCACTGGTGCCCAAGGCCAAGTTTCTCTGCAGACTGCCTGATGTTGTTGTTGAGAATTTTGATGTATTGCTCCTTTTTCATGGTGCCATTTACTGTGATTAGATTCCCTGGTCCAACGGCTAAAAAACACCCCCAAAACATTAGGTTCCCACCACCATGTTTGACATTGGGGATGGTGTTCTTAGGGTTGAAGGCTTCTCCTTTTTTTTACACCAAATGAAGGCTACATCATTGTGGCCAAACAATTCAATTTTTGTTTCATCTGACCATAAAACAGAAGACCAGAAGTCTTCTTCTTTGTCCAGATGAGCATTTGCAAAGGCCAAGGGGGCTTTTGTGTGCCTTATCTGGAAAAGTGGTGTCCTTCTTGGTCTGCGTCCGTGGAGATGCCTTGAGATGTTGCCACCAGCAGAGCCCAGATTCATCAGGATGGCCTTGGTGGTGATCCTTGGATTCTTTTTTTACCTCTCTCACTATCCTCCTGGCCAGCACAGGTGTCACTTTTGGCTTCTGACCACGTCCTCTGAGATTTTTCACAGTGCAGAACGTCTTGTACATTTTAAAAATACTTTGCACTGTAGCCACTGGAACGTCAAAACATTTAGATATGGTCTTATAGCCCTTTTCTGCCTTGTGAGCAGCCACAATGTGCAGCCGCAGGTCCTCAGTGAATCAGGATGCTTTAGAACAGCTTGGACTATTTGGAATGGTATAGAACTTTGGATTTTCCCATAGACTGTGACAGTTTGCAAAGGGTATGAATAATTTTGGACATGCCACTTTTTGTTCAAATGATAAATAAAGAGATTTTTTTTTTTTTGCTTAATGCCTCTTATACATCATCTTATTATCTTTTGGGAGAAGCCTGTGTCATTTCCGGTCAAAAAACTTGCTGGTTGAACAAAAGTAACTTTAAGTCAGAATTTGCCAGGAGTATGAATAATTTCGGGCTTGACTGTGTTCACGATGTGTCTGCTCACTATATGCACTTGGATGGGTTAAATGCAGAGCACAAATTCTGAGTATGGGTCACCATACTTGGCCTCACGTTACCTCCTTTCCTTTCCTTTCCTTTCCTTTCCTTTCCTTTCCTTTCCTTTCCTTTCCTTTCCTTTCCTTTCCTTTCCTTTCCTTTCCTATCACATGCTTTTTTTTTTTTTGGATTCAGAGGATCTGACATTAAATTGACCTCAGTACAACACTACTGAAATATGTTCAAGATGTTCATGTTACATAAAGATGTCTTCGATGACGTCATTGTAAAGATATTATAAAAAAGGAAGACCATGGATACACTCTTAAATATAAAGGTGCTTCAAAAGGTTCTTCAAGCGATGCCATATTTGGTTCCACAAATAACCATACAGTCAAAGGTTCTTTAAAGAATAATTTCTTGCTTACCTTTTTATAATCTGAAGAACCTTATTTGCCACAGAGAACCTTTTGTGAAACAGAAAGGTTCTTCAGATGGTAAAGGTTTAGACAAAAAGGTTCTTCTATGGCATCGCAAAGCACCTTTTGTTGTTAAGAGTGTAGTCACCATAATTGCTTCTTTTTTAAAACATTTATCTAAAAAATCTGTTTACATTTATCTTTTTTCTTTAGATAGTATTACACATTTCAAACAGGTATATTCTTGACAAATCGTTGTCAGTTGCCAGCAGTTTTCATTCATGACATCCCACTGTATTAAGGCATTTTGCCACAAAAGGCCGATGTGTGTTAAATGACTGAATCTTCTGGATAACAATGGTGTAAATATTCAATAGCTCTTTTGTAGACAACACTTGAGGGTATGTGTCTGTACAGAAAATGGCTTTCAGAAAGAATCCTACCTTGACAAATATTCACTGGAGTAAATGACAAATAGCCCCAGTCTTTCACACTGCACGTCATTAACTATAATGTGCTATCATCTCCGTACTCAATATGTATTCTTTCTATAATCTATAGACACTATGGGATTTATTATTCACTTCCCTGGTTCATTAATGAGGCTGCTGCATCCTCAGACACATTAAATGTCTTTTAGTCAGACTGTAATTAAAGGCTATGCATTAATAAAGCACTTTGTAAAAGCATCCACCCAGAGATCTGGTAGGATGTGGTGTGCAAGCACGAACCTTATTGAAATATCAAAGATAACGCCTTGAAACAAACGGATGCAACCTTTCTTGCATTAATGATGAAGTAATGTCTCTAGAGGCTAGATTAAGACTAATGAACACATTACAGCATATTCCATATCCACTTCCATAGATAGACCATTGTGTGACCATGCCACACAGGGGCCAAAATTCTTTCAAAAAGTCTTTCCTTTCCATGTTCCTAGTCAAGACAGGATATGGTGCCAGAAACATCAATATTAGTTTTAATTATTCTTTTATAAAATTAATTAATAAGGATATTAGAGGATTTCCCACAGGCACTGATTAAGGAATGCTGGAGTGGATAGGAAAGCCTTTGTTCCACTCACTCTAGAGATCTTTAATAAGGCTTCAGAATCATTGCATCTCATACTGGGTACAGTATAAGAAGATTTTTACATTTTTACAAGAAAATGTGAGGGGTGCTTGCTTGTGCAAAGCTCACAGATGTTGTGGAAGCTAGCAAAGGTTTTGCTATTACACTCTTGAAAATAAAGATGCTTTAGACGGTTCTTTACAGTCAGATGCCATTCAGTCAAAGGTTCTTTAAGGAACCATCTCTTTCTTACCTTTCTTATAATCTGAAGAACCTTCTTTCGTCACAAAGAACCTTTTGTGAAACAGGTGTTAAAGGTTCCTTATGGAACCATTTAGACAAAAAAGGTTCTTCTATGGCATCGTAAAGCACCTTTATTTTTAAGAGTGTAGGGATCGGTAGAGAAGTGAATACCTTCGGAAAAGCATGAATAAAGCGATTCTACCAAATAACAGAAGAAATATTTGCTATGCTGAAAATGCACACACTTCCAGGGTCCTTTTATTGTGCACATTTCATTAAAATGAAGTTGTCAAGAGCAATTTATCATGCATTATATATTATATAATTGCTCTTTTTACTCGTTTTAATTGTTTAAATGTTCCATGTGAGATTATAACATCTGTCTGTGTCTTGAATAGTTCACCATAAAAAGGTAAATTCCTGTAAAATTTACCCTCAGGCAATAGATGTCAAGATTTTTATATTGATTATTTGATTATTAATTTATTGATTAACCAATTAATCTAAACGATTAATTTCCCACAAAAATGTCAACAATTTTACTAAAGAACATTTTATTTGAATAAAGTCAAAGTCAATTAATTGCAGATGTTTTTGATTATTACATTTTAAGGAAACCATTAAAATGGAATCCAGAAAAGTAATGGAAAAGAATTTGGTAAAAAAATAAAACTGTAAAACTCAATTAATTAGACTGGCTTTTGATTAAAAAAAAAAAAATAATAATAATATATATATAATAAATTTATAATTAGGCTTTTTTTCGGTAATAAAAATGTAGATGTAAGTAAACAATACCCTTTAAAATTACTTAAAATACATATAGAATAGCACTGATGCAAAAAATAATTAGTTCAAAAAAAAAAAAAAAAAAAAAAGCAAGAAATTATATGGGTTTACTGCACAAAACTGTTAAAATACATAATGTATTATAAACAATTGAGCTAATGTACATTATGCAATACAACAAAAGCCTGCAGAGGGTGCCTACGACCTGAAGATTGTTTTTATACATTACTGGCGAACTAATCCTTGTTTAATATAGATTAAAAAAAAAACATTTAGGCCCGGTTTCACAGACAGGGCTTAGACTAAGGACATTTAAGTAATTTTTATAAACATGCTTAGAAAAAAACATTACTGGTGTGCATCTTGAGACAAAACAAAGGCACTGATATATTTTAAGATCAATCAGTGCAATTTTGTTTCAGTTGAAACAGCTCAGACTTACATTTTAGTCTAGGACTAGGCTTAAGCCTTCTCTGTGAAACCGGGGGTTAAAAACATTTCAAATGTCCACTTAATCTTTAACATTTGGCCATATCTTTATCACAGAAATGCTGTAGCCACAAAATTTAATGGATATGTGGACATCAAAACGTATAAACTCAGAGTGAGGGTTTTAAACTTTGAAATCGCGATTAACACCTCTCCTCAGTTTGCATAGGTTTCTAAATTATTTACCTTACAAATCAGATGAAATGGCGGGCGTTGCATTCCTAGATGAATGTTATAATAAACCTAAACTGACAACAACATGCAGAGATGGAGTTAATTGATGCACATATACTGTATTAAACCTGCATCGCATAGTATTGTACATGTGTATTGTAGCATGTATTTAACTGAATTGTAGCATTTGTGAATTCACAATTATGCTTAATAGAATTTTTAAATGGGTTTAATATATAATGCAGCCTTGGAAAACTGTCTAATGCATTTCATGGATTCTCATCCATGAAATGCGTTACATCCGCAAAATAAATTTGAGGATTTAAAAAATTCGAATAGTAGATTAGAATCAACAAATCGCAGCGGCCCTAATAGAAACAGATTTGGAGAAATTTAGCAGTCACTTGCTCACTAATGGATCCTCTGCAGTGAATGGGTGCCGTCAGAATGAGAGTCCAAACAGCTGATAAAAACATCACAATAATCCACAAGTAATCCACACCACACCAGCCTGTCAGTTAATGTCTTGAGAAACCAAAAGATGCATGTTTCTAAGAAACAAATCCGTCATTAAGATTCTTTAGACTTCAGATCACTATGACTCAAATATGCAGTAAGTCCTCTATCCATTATATTGCTTTCTCTAGTTAAAATGTCACCTTAAAGTTAAAATATGCACAGGTCAAGCACCGTTCACATGCCGCAAGAGGTTCAAAACAAATATGTGGGTGGATTTTAATGTAAGAGGACAACAGGGGATGGACTTTTGAACATTTAAGTTTTCATTAGTGGTTTGTGAGTGAATCAGTGTAGGAACAAATTTTTTAAGTAAAGAAAAATAATGAGGACAAGATGTTAGATCTGTTTTGTTGTAATTTGCAGCATTTGGTGTCTCTTAGTAGATTTCTGTGCGTGCAAATTTGATAAAGGATATTCAGTTTTTCATTTGAGAATCATTGTATTATTCAGTGACTAATATGTGCAGAATCGTAGCACAAAATAACATCTTATTTCCTTATGGGAACAGATTTGGAGAAATTTAGCATTACATCACTTGCTCATCAATGGATCCTCTGCAGTGAATGGGTGCCGTCAGAATGAGAGTCCAAACAGCTGATAAAAACATCACAATAATGGTAATCCACACCACTCTAGTCCATCAGTCAGGGGCGTCGCTCGGAATTCTGGGCCCCGTGCACTGACTCAGCTGAGGGGCCCCCCTAAAAACTAAAAATTACATTCTAACTAAAAATGTTTGTGTAACCCCTCTAACTCGAAACATTCTGGAACTTACTCCGAGCCGGTCTCGAACTCCGGTCTCCGGCATGGTAGGCGGGTGCACTAACAATGAGCAACATTGGTCGCTAGTGCAACTCCTGACATCGGGCAGTTAGGTTTACCTGCACTGTTCGCTATCGCAATAACACGCACTCGGGGGAGGGGGATCGCGAACAAATACATTTTTGACACCAATAAACAGCAATTAGAATAATTTAAAGTTAATCATTTTTACTATTAAATATTTTTTTTAGCACCACAATTTTATTGGGGGCTTCTCTGGGCCCCCTCTCAGTCATGGGCCCCGAGAATCGTCATCGTTTACCCCCCCTTTACAGCGCCCCTGCCATCAGTTAATGTCTTGAGAATCCAAAAGATGCATATTTCTAAAAAAAATCCATCTCTATCCATTATATTGCTTTCTCTAGTGAAAAAGTCACCTTAAAGTTAATATATGCACAGGTCAAGCACTGTTCACATGCCAAAACGATTCAAAACAAATGTGTGGGTGGATTTTGTGTAAGAGGATAACAGGGGATGGACTTTTGAACATTTATTGTCAGTTTTCATTAGTGGTTTGTGAGTAAATCAGTGTTAGAACAAATCTTTCAAGTGAAGAAATTGTGAAGGAAAAAAATGAGGACAAGATGTTTTGTCTTTTGGAGCATTTGGTGTCTCCTAGTAGATTTCTGTGCATGCACATTTGATAAAAGATATTACATTTTTCATTTGAGAATCATTGAATGATTCAGTGACTAATATGTGCAGAATCGTAGCACAAAATAACACCTTAAGTCCCAAATGAATCTGAATCTAAATTCCCACCATTAGCTTTATTTTACCGAAAGGTATAATAAAAATAAGAATAAATAGTTTGTAGAATTATACAAGACTTATTTACTATTGAAAACTACAAATAGAGAAGAGTTGCATCTAAAAATGTTCTTTCTATTATATTCTAATTAAATGGGTTCTTACCTTCAGTATTAAGTCTATGTGATTTTTACAGCCATTTTATGGTCCACCAAATTGTTCAGAACAGTAATAGCACACCTTTTCTCAACAAATCACATAATTGAGGTATCATTCTTAGATGTGGAGCATAAGCGATCTGGGGCTCTCGAGTTTAATACTTAGAGTTAGGGATTTGTTCAAATCACTAACCGTAAGGATGAGCAATAATAATAGTGATGCTTGCCTTAGCAAACACCACTGGTAATGATCTTCACACATCCAATTCCAAATCCAGCCTGTGCCCATTTACAAAATTATTCAGATTTGTGAGTATTTCGCTGTGCATGTGAGAGATTGTTTACGCATGTGTGTGGTTTTGGCTGCATGTGGATGTTCAGTCCTGATGGCTGAAACAGTTTGTGTTGCCTTGAGAAGATAATCTTGCTTTATTAAAGTGAAGTGATGCATGTAATGAAATATAGCGTTGACAAAAAGCAGAGGTTCGGGGAGATTATGAAATTTCTCCTTGATTGCAGACTGTTCACTGTCATGTTGACTGTGTATTGAGGGGGGTCTAATTATGTAAGATATGTAAAATAAGTCAGAATGCAGCGCTGGAGGGAGTCTAAAAAGTAAACAGTGAACTGTTTTAATACATTATATTATTTCAACAGCATTTAATAATCATGAAGGTGAGTTAAAGCATGTATTTTAATGTATTAGCATAATCATAAGCATGCTGGTTTGTTTTACTGTTTATTGCACTTTGTTATTATTGGTCATTCACTGGTGGCTAATGAATCGGAATCTTCTCACACATTCACAAAAATAGCTTACTTCCACATTGCAAAAAACTAGATGTCCCAAAACATTTTAGTGCCTGTTTAAATGGTACTGTCATGAACACACATCAAAGACTGACACAGAAAAAACAAAATGGTTGAATAAAGTTGTGATTTTTGTTTTCTTGGACTATTGGACTATTTTACTGATGTTCTTACTACCTTTCCGGGCCTTAAAAAAAACTTTTCTGGGCCTTGAATGTGGTAGTTGTGTTGCTGTCTATTCAGGGTCAGAAAGATCTCTGTTTTCTTTAATCAAATATCTTAATTTGGATTCTAAAGATGAATGAAGGTCTTACGGGTTTGGAACGACATTAATGACACTAATTAATGACAGAACTTTACTTTTTTGGTGAACTATCCCTTTAGTAATGCAAGAAATATCATATCGTTGGAATGGAAAGTCTCAAACATTTACTTTCACAAAAAAAGCTTTAGTGGCGGTATATCTGGTGCAACAAGTGATGCTTGTGTGGATGTCATAAGTTTGAATCTGGCTTGCAACATTTCTCTGTTTAGACCAAGAAATGTTGCAAGGAGAAAATGATTGCATATTGTAAATATTATAAATTATTCTTCCAAATTTGTATTATTAATCTTGTTTATTATTATGAAGTTATTCTTTCTAAATTATAACACGTGACAGTTTGGGATCAGTATGATTTTTAAGTTTTTTTTTTTTTTTTAAGAGGTTTCTTATGCTCAACAAGGCTGCGTTTATTTGATCAAAAACGAAATTTACCTTTGATGTAAAAAAAGTATTTCTACTTTAATATACATTAAAATCAAATTTATTCCTGTGATCAAAGCTGAATTTTCAGCATCATTACTTCAGTATTCGATGTTACCTAATCCATCAAAAATCATTCTAATAAGCTGATTTATTATCAGTGCTGGAAACAGTTTTGCTGGTTAATGTTTTTTTTAAAACCTCTGACACTTTAAAAAAATTTTTTTTTTAGGATTTTATGAATAGAAATGTTAAAAAAAACTGCATTTATTTAAAATAGAAATCTTTTCTAATAATCCCTCTAAGAAAAAGTTTGGGGTCAGTCTATTTGAATTCTTTTTTTTTTTTTTGAAAGAAATGAATACTCTTATTCAGCAATGATGTGTTAAATTGATACAAGTGTTAGAAAAAAATATATTTTGATTAAATGCCGTTCCTTTGAACTTTTTATTCATGAAAGAATCCTGAAAAAAAGTATCACAGGTTCCAAAAAATTTTTGGCAGTACAGTTGATGCTAACTAGAATGATTTATGAAGGGTCATGTGTAATGGCTGATGAAAATACAGCTTTGCATCGCAGGAATAAATTATATTTTAAAGTACATTAAAATAGAAACCATTATCTTATATTGTAATACAATTTTGCAATATTACTTTTTCCTTTTTTAATTACAAGTCTTACTTATCCCAAACGTCTGAATAGTAGTTTACATTTGCATTTAGCAAATGTTTACAGTTCACATACAGTTTACATTTTTAGCCAGTATGGGAAACCCTTGATCTTGACATGCTGCACCAGTTGAGTTATATAGAAACTAGAATTGACATACATTGACATACATCAGCAGAGCTGGCAGAGTAACATTCATCACAGAAAACCAAATGTTTATCTTTGAATAATGAATAAAAACATCAAAAGTACCAGCTCTAAAGTACAACTGACATCTCAGTCTGATGTTGATTTCATTCCGCCTTCCCCCTCATAAAAGCGGTATAATCATTTTGTTTTGTCTAAACAGTGTTTAAGACATTTGCCTAACTCTGCTAGAGGCGGCAATAGAAAAATTTGGCTTGTGCCAGACGAACCTCAACAGATTGCGCCTCACATATTACTTCCTCACCCCTTCGGAAAGTCATGTAATTTCCAGAATGGCGTGCAACAAAATCAGAGGGCTTGATAACAAAACTAGTTTATTTAGTCCAGATGTACCCCTGGAGAAACGGACCAAACTGCTTATGCAAGTAAAACTCGAGGATGTAACGAGGATGTTACACTGTTGCCTTGGTGACAAACTTCTTCCTTACAGCGCACAGGCCTATATAATATTGTTTGGCACGATTTAATATACACTTTTGAGATCCTGAGCAAGCGTAGGAATGATAAAGGTTAATTCAAACACACATGCTCACGTGATCGCACACAAAGACTCAGCACACACACCTTACGCATAAACGCCTACACACGCACATATAGATGCACGTTTAAGGCTAGACTATAATCTGTGATTACCAGAACTTTTGAGAAGTGCAAAGTAGGAAAATCTGATGAGTTGCAGCAGATTTTCCAAATCCCTCAGGTGCTGCCTCTCACTTATCTCCCCTGTGCCAGCCATTCAGCTGCCACGAGCAGGTGGCACACTTTTGGGAGAAAATTGACTGTTTTAAAGATGTAGAACTCCTGGCGCCCAGAGGACAGGGGATTTGGGATGTGTGAGAGAGTGTGCGCGTGTGAATTCATGTGTGCATGTTTTAGTGCACACGTGTGTGTGTGTGTGTGTGTGTCAGCACGAGGTCCGTGATGATTATCTCTACCTCTCTACCTCTAACGCCCTCTTTCTAAAGATAGTCTCAAATGAGAAGCCCTCCCCGTCTCCCCGGCCAGATTCAATTTGGAGCCGGCCAGTTCTGCCAGGTTAAAGCGAGATCTGAGACTGATGCGCGTGGACTGAAAAAGGGGGTGAACCAGAGAGACCACCACCGGCAAAAAAGATCAATTAAATAGTAAATGAAAATGATCGCGGCCCCATCCTCTCGTCTTTCTAGCCCACAGATTTAATTTGGAGGTGCCGAGGATTAAAAGGCAAAGCTAGTGCCTTTTCCTTTGCAACAAGTGCATGGGCATAGGGTTGCATCATGGGATACAGCTCAGAGCAGCTGCTCTACAGCGCATATGGGCCGGCTGATTTATGCTAATATAACCTGCGTCTTTTTTCCCTACCTCTCTATCGCTCCCCGGCCCGTCTTTCCGCTCGTATCCTAATGGAAAGCCCCCTGATGCAGGTTGCGAGAAACGGGGTCTCTCTTCACGTAAGATAAATGAATTTAGCGCCAAAGCCAATTTGTCAAGGGCTCATCGTGCTGTCAGCTCTGTTTGTTCGTAAACGACTGTCTTAATCAAACACTGATCCTCAATTCCTCCAGGAGATTAAATAACGAACGGCAGGCCGTTCTCTAAACATCTACCATGCTTTACTTTTAGCAACGTCCTGGGAGCGGAAAACGCTTTTACTTTTTCTAATCACCACGCGAGGACATTAACTGTTCGCAAGCTGTTTACTGGTAATGTACTCCTACCTTCGGCGATATTATAGCATAATGTTTCTAAAATTTTACAGTCTGCGGTGCTGGAGATTATGAGTTCCAAAAGCACCACTGCTGTAATTCTTGGTGCTTCTAGTTTATAAATAATGGAATATAGACCACTGAGAATGCAATCACACTTCTAATAAATCAAAACTGATTGGATTCATTTAGAGTAAACATGAACTTAAAATCGACCTGACTTCATTTCTTATTAGACGCATCTGGTTGTGTGTGTTTCATTAATTTGCGTTATTCAAAAAATCTGAAAAGAAGTTTGTCTTTCATCCAAGTAACTTCTGAAATGACCAATCCTTTTTCAGTTTCTTTCATCCGGCTCCATTATGAAACAGCCAATTCTCACTGTTCAGCAAGTTCTTTATGAATAAAACTTCGAGACTTTTCCATTACTGAACATCCTGCTTCAGTAAGGTAGAAAAATTATATCACGTTAATGTTGACTCCAAAAGCACATGTTAAAACAATCATTATATTACTAGTTTTAACACTGTTTAACCCAATTAGAACCATATTTATGGATTTTTCATTATATGCATCAACATAAAAATGCATATAAACTATATATATAGCTTCTATATATGAAAATGTCATTTGGAATCATGCACAAATTCACTAACTGATGCACTAAGACAGTTTGAACTGATTAGTGGAAATAAATTGCAAATAATTTTTTGTCTTGTGACCCTATACAAGTGTTTTGGAGGATGGATGTATAAATGGGTGAATAATTTATCTGTGTTTTGAGCTTTAAATGAAACAGTTTAAATTGATTCATGGATGCGAATCAAACTCTGAACTAACTAGCATTTAATACTCAAAACATAAAAAGTGCGTTATAACATTGCTATGTTTATAATGCTTCATAATAACTAGCAAAATAATTGCTGCCACTTATAAATTAATGTATTTATTTACGTTTTATTTACGTGAACCCTTTCCAACAATGACTATATGGTTTTGAGATCGATCTTTTCACACTGAGGACAACTAAGCGACTCATATGCAACTACTACAGAAGGTTCAAATGCTCACTGATGCTCCAGAAGGAAAAACGATGCATTAAAAACCAGGGGTGTAAACTTTTGAACAGAATGAAGATGTGTACATTTTTCTTATTTTGCCTAAATACCATATTTCTTTTCATGTAGTATTTCCCTTCAGAAGCTACAGAAGATACTTACATGTTTCCCTGAAGAAAAAAATAGGTTAAATGTGACCTGATCTTCAAATTCAAAAAGTTTTCAATCTCTGGCTCTTACTGCATTGTGTTTCCCTCTGAAGCATCAGTAAGCGTTTGAACCTTCTGTAATAGTTTGCTAGTTGCATGAGTCCCTCAGTTGTCCTCAGTGTGAAAAGATGGATCTTAAAATCCTACAGTCATTGTTGGAAAGAGTTCAAATACACACAAATGCTGAAAAACCAAAGAATTTGTGGGACCTGATGGATTTTTCTGAAGAACAGTGGGCAGTTTTTGCTGCTGTATGTATAAGGCCTTATACATAATTATAAAAGGCCTCAGTTGTGATAGGCTAAACTAGCTATTGATTGATAAGTAAATATGAAATGTCACACTGTACAGTATGTGAATGTGCTCATGGTTGTGACGTTCTAACCATTTCTGTTTTGCCAGATCAGTTTCAGTAATGCTCCAGGTGGACCGGGAAGGAAGTTTTGAGTTGTAAACGTTAGAACATGTTGACATAACTCAAAAGAGTTCATTTAAAATGAGTTTTCCAGGATATGTCTCAAAGTCCTGCTTAAAATTTAAATGTATACAGTAATCCTTTGGCACAGAGGAGTTGATCTAGCTTCTGAAGCCACTGGAAGCCTTCTGAGGTAAAGGTGGCAAAGCTCACATTCAGATAGGCCCTCTTTGTGTTTGATCTGTGTGTGTACGTTGAAAAGAGTGTGTAGTGTGTGTATTTGTGTGCTGTGGCTGCACCATCAGCTCTCACCGTGTCCAGCCATGGCAGGTCAGATCTCATCCTTCCTGACAGCATGGTATTTATGCAGTATACCGCAGTGATGACATCTTATCAAAGGTGAGCCAGAGCTGCTGATTTCAGGTTTACACTGACGGGTCACTCTGTGTTCTGGTTCTGTCTGCTTAGCACTTTTCCTCCAGGCTGATGGACACCAGTGCTTCAATCTCAAAGTCTCAGGATCAGCATGTTTAGCTCCTTGACCAGTTTTTGAACTCCTTGTTTTTTTTTTGGTCATCAGTCTGAAGATTTCAGAGATGATAATTACTCTCAATCATGAGACAAATGGAGGAACAGCAAGTGTGATTGGCCAACAGAACTCATATCCAGAGGTTTAAGGTCAAGGTTGGTCAGAAAGTTAAAGGCATCCTTGTTCCTTCATAGCCAAACAAACATTTTTATTTTGTTGTGAACATACAATGTTCTAATTTGACTGTTTATAATAGTTACTGAATCATTTTCTGAAATTGATTTGTTCAAAAATGCATATTTATTCAGGAAAAAAGCAAGTGACTCATTGAATCATTCATTAAATTCATTCAAATACAGTGATTCATTCGAGAATGTAACAAGTGAATTGTGGTTTTTAACGAGTCACTGAATCATCTGTTTAAATGATTCCCCCCGGAATTCTTAACTATTCAGGAACAAAGCAAGTGACTCATTGAATCATTCATTCAAATGATTTGTTCAAATACACTAATTCATTCAGGAGCGAAACAAGTGTTTAATAGTTTTTAAGAAATCACTAAATTACGAATTTAAATGAATTGTTGAAAATTAATTTGAGATTGCAGGCACGTGAATAACAGTTTTAAGTCATTGAAGCATACATTCAAACGTTTCACTCAAAAAAGCTGATTCTTTCAAGAACAAATCAATTGACTATTTTTGTTAAGTGGGTCAATGAATCATTCATTTAAATAATTTATTTAAACACACAACTAAGAACAAAACAAGCAGCTGTCTTCACCAGTGAGTCATTGAATCAATTATTTAACCAATTTGTCATAAATTCCTAATAATTTAGCTCATAAAATAAAATAATTCATTTAAACAGTTCATTCAAATACGCTGATTCATTTAGGAATTAAACAAGTGAATTGTGGTTTTTAATCAGTCACTGAATGATCCATTCAAATGATTTGCTCAAAAATGCTTGACCGTTCAGAAATGATTTGTTCAAATACGCTAATTCATTCAAAGATGATTCAGTAAAGAAAAAAAAAAACAGTGACTGCTTTTAACAAGTGGGTCAAAATCTTTCTCTCAAACGATTTGTTCAAAAATGCTTAATTATTCAGGAACAAATCTCATTGAATCATTCATTCAAACAATTCATTCAAATTCACCGATTTATTCAGGAATGAAGCAAATGAATAGCATTTTTTAATTAGTCACTGAATCATCCATTTAAATGACTCAAAAATGCGTAATCATTCAGGAATAAAGTGAGTGACTCATTGAATCATTCATTCAAATTATTAGTTAAAATAAACTAATATTCAGGACAGCAACAAATGAAAAACGTTTTTAGGAAATAAGTCACTGAATCATTCATTCAAACGATTCATTTCATATATGCTCATTTAGAAGCAAGTGAATAACAGTTTTAATAAAGGAGTCACTGAATTATACATTCAAACAATTCACTCAAAATTGCTGATTTATTCAAAAACAAAACAATTGACTGTTTATAATAAATCGGTCAACGAATCATTCATTGAAACAACTTGTTCAAACGTGCTCATAAAATATAAGAAGGAAAGAAGTGAGTCTTTGAATCATTTATCCAACCGTTTTGTTAAAAATGCTTAATTATTCAGAAACAAAGCTCACTGAATCACTTGTTCAAACAGTTCAAATAAACTGATTCATTCAGGAACGAAGCAAATTAATAGTGAATTACTGAATCATCCATTCAAATAATTCACCCCAAAATGCCTAATCATTCAGGAACAATGTTGTTCAAATATGCTAATATATTTAGGAACGAAAGTGATTTTTTTTTTACAAATAAGTCACTGTTTAATTAATATATGCTAATTTAGAAAAGAAGCAAGTGTATAACATTTTAATAATCAGTCAATGAATCATACATTTAACAAAACAGGTTAATAAGTGAATCAGTGAATCATTCATTCAAACAACTTTAAACAAGCTCATAAATATAGAAACAAAACAAGCAACGGTCTTTACAAGTGAGTCAGTAAATCATTTTGCTCATAGAATCGTTCAGGATTCTGCTGTAACTTTTTTAGGAACTCAAATGTAAGTTGATTAATATTCAGGTTTGTTTATTTAACTGGTGTATAAAAGCAATATCACATAATCTTTTTACTTTCCCTTCAAAGCTCAGAACAGAGTAGTGTATTTCCTCCCGAAATACACGACGACGCGTTATCAGTTTCCTGTTGCTCCGCAATGGTTTTTCACTGTGTGAGAAAATGTACATGTGGTGTGAGAACAGTGTCAATTGTGTGAGTCTCACGTGTGAGAGTTGGCAGCCCAGGAACAGTCGCTAGAGAGATGCATGGAAAATACTTGTGAAACATGGTCGCTAATTTAAATTCAATCATTAATCTAATGCCAAATCCAAGTTTACAACAGTGAAGGTGAAAGCAGAAGTGAAACAGAAAAACCTGTTTATACGGAATTCTCTATTCTGCATTGATCTCCTATTCTTTAAACAGCTGTTTTTAAAACAACATGGATTGTGTAAGCAATACAAATGCTTAAAAGGACTCCAGAGATCTCATGTGAACATAACTGCTAGTCAACAAAAGTTACACCTGCTGTAAGTGATTTTGACTGATTAAAATAAAGAACAAACAAACAAAAAACTGTATTTTCAATAACAACAAAATATTACATTTAAAAGAAAATCAAAAAATATCTAAAAGTAATTTCAAGCCTTATACTCAACAAGAAACAAGGAAAGCATGACCTGTATTAAAGCTTTTTGTCTTCTGGCTAAGCTATTTGAGGTCTCTCTCTCTGTGTCTATGTCCCTTTTCTCAATTGTCTTAATCCATTTTCAGCATATCAATCATCTTCTGACCGTTTAAATCACAACATGTTATCAGCATTTGTCTGATTGGGTCATCAGTGTCCACAGAGACATTCTGGGGATGTGAAAATGACATTTTCTTTTACGGTTCTCTGTCGTCACTAAAGTGTCCTTATAACCCTCTTTGTTGATCAATTTTCTCCAGAGAAACCTGTTTGAAGCCAATTATCTCGAGCCATACAGAAGAAAATTGAGGGTTTATGACCGGATCTTAAGGCGAGAAGGAGGAGCGAATACGTGGCCTGCAATTTTTTGAAGTATTCTTGGAGGCATCAGGTGGATCATTTGTCATCTTGATATCCATTAGAGTCACAAGGCATGTCCCAGCCAGTAATTCTCAAGGTAATTCAAGCGCAGACTTGTTTGACACTGTCCAACACGGTTTGAGGTTGACAGTTTAGGACGTTTTAGACGATGTTTACACACTAGATGTGTATCATAGAGTGGAGCGACTGAGGCAGAAGACGGCAACATAACCTATCTTGGTTTCGTTTGGAAATTAGATCTTAGTTTCAGAGGTCATACCAGACCAGAACATTTTCCAACCACATTTAAATTTAATTCAAAAGGGCTTTTACTTGCTCAGTCAAGGACCTTAGACTAAATAGCAAATGCTTATAGGACTATGCTATGTTTTAAGTGGATTGGTTGGATTATACAGGATCTACATAAACAGGATTTGTATCTGCCGTCAGTCTGAAGGTCTAGCTATGTGAGACTACTTAGCAGTGTTGGGCATGTTACTTAAAGTAATTAGTTATAGTTACTAGTTACTTCTCACATCATCAAAAAGTAACTAATTACCAGGGGAAAGTAACTATTGTGTTACTTTTTTGAAAAATGTTCATATATGTTAAATAACTTGGATGCCCCCAATATTAAATATGTTAAATGAATAAAACATTGTACACTAATCTTGTTGATGTGATTCTTTAGGGTCTTCATTGGAGGTCTATAGCATAATTTGTTTAAAATTTCTCAAAGGTAGTGTAAAAAACACTCTTTGTACCTTGTCAAAATCAGCCCTTTTTAAAAGCAAGCTATTCTGTTGCATGTTCCTTTAAATGCTAATGAGCTCTGCTTGCTCCGCCCCTCTTTGCTGTGGGATGATGAGCCCTAATGTTTACTTTAGCTGCATTTAGCCACGTTTAGCTGCGAAACTTGCTTACTAGCACATTATTAAGAAAGACCATTTGCAAAGATCCATAACAACCCTTATACTCACTTCTGCTGTGGGTGAAGCTGCATCATGAGTGATTCACATAAACATAGATGCATATGTAGATCGGGATCGGCGCTTTCCTTTTAAAAATGAAAGTAACGTTAATCATCCTCTGCCTCTTTAGTGGCTCAGATGTCAGGAGCAAATGACGACTTCTATATTGATTTTTACATCCAACAACAGAGCACCTCAATTGGAGACATTCTTGTCTTCCCCTGCACCTGAGTCGACACAATGGTGATCGGAGTCGGACTGTTTTAGACTGGTGAGGGTGGGTCTAAAATACCACTGGCTAAATTTTTATCATTGTAGGGTGGTTATGTACACAAACACACATTAATGTCCAAGCAACATGTAAAAGTGAGTTTTGCATCCAATGACCCCTTTAATGTTGCTATGGGATAATTGTGAGAGACACCTTCCAGGGACTAAATATCACGTTATTGGGGCCGCTTCAACCCACGGACATGAAAAACATCCCACAGATAAGAATAAGGTATGGTTTGAAACTGCAAAGTGTCTACTTTTATTTGTGTTTAGTCATAATATCAACGAAACAATGTACTTTTGTAAAATAAAGAAAATATACATGGTGCGCTCTCTGCTATCTCTGTCTTCGTCACCTCTCCTCACAGACACTTAAATAAAACAACCTGAATCTCAGTGAATACCTACTTTAAAGACATGAGAAATACACTGCCGCTCAAAAGTTTGGGATCAGTAAGACTTGTAATGATTTTATAAAGAAGTTTCGTATGCTCTTTAACACTGCATTTATTTGATCAAAAATATAGAAAAAAAAACAATAATATTATATAGTTTCAATATACCTAGAATAATAGATGATGTATTCCTGTGATGCAAAGCTGAATTTTCATCAGCTGTTACTCCAGTCTTAAGTGTCACATGACCCTTCAGAAATTATTCTAACATGCTGATTTATTATTAGAATTATCAATGTTGAAAACCATTGCTGCCAATTTTTTTTTTTTTGTAACCTGTGGCTTATTATCAGAATTTTTTGAATAACAATTCAAAAATAACATTTATTCAAAATATAAATCTTTTTGAAATCTACGCTATCACTTTTCATGTATTTGACACATCTTTGGTGAAAAAAGTATTAATTTATTTAAAAAAAGAAAGGATAAAAATATACTGACCCTGAACTGTTGAACAGTAGCGTGTATTGAAAATATTTCTATTTTAAATTAATGCTGTTCTTTTTTAACTTTTATTCATCAAAGAATCCTGAAAAAAGTATTACAGGTTCCAAACAAATATTAAGCAACAGAACAGTTTCTAGCACTGAAAATAAAGCAGCATATTAGAATGATTTCTGAAAGATCATGTGACACTAAATACTGGAATAATGATGCAAAAATTTTCCACAGAAATACATTTTTAATGTATATTAAAATAGAAGAACATTATTTTACATTGTAATAATATTAGTATTACACAATAATTTTTTTCTGTGTTATAAACACAGCCTTGATGAGCATTAGAAATGTATTTAAAATACATTAAAAATACATTTGATGGTTTTATGTTATAATAAGGATAACATTTTTTAATATGTTGTACAATGGTAATAACATTTTTGTACTTTAGTTTGGTTTTACATCATACCAGTTTTAACATTATACCAGTTATTGAAATACAAGTTTTTACTTTAAATTTAAGTTTAATCTGTAAAACCTAAAACATTGCACCTGTATTTTTATACAGCTACGTTTTTTTTATACAAACTTTGACAGATTTTTTACTTTTTATTTTTATTTATTTATTTATTTTTTACAGTGTGGGGTTGGTAATAAATAAATTAATAAACAATTCATTTCTTAAGCAAGGATGCATTGAATTATAATGCATAATGTTACAAAAGATTTATATTTCAAATAAATGCAGTTTGAACTTTCTATTCATCGAAGAAATGTTTATCATGCTTTTTTAAATATTGAGAAGCACAACTGTTTTCAACATTAGTTATAATAGTAGATGTTACTTAAGCAACAATTACCATATTAGTATGATTTCTGAAGGATCATTTGACACTGAATGATGCTGAAAATTGAGCTTTGCATCATAGGAATAAATTACATTTTAAAATATATTAAAATATAAATTGTAATATTTCACATTATAATTGTTTTACTGTATTGTGATCGAATAAGCAGGTAAGCTTATTGCTTATTGGTCTTTCAAAAACATAAAAAATCTCTTAAATGACTTTAAAACCAGACCTATTATGTCTGAATTTCTCTTTTTTTTTAACCTGTTCGCAGCACTTTCACTTTCCATTGTGCATGTTCTATATAAATAAACTGGTTCTCCTTTACTCGTGAACAAATAGTCAACAGCGTAATGCACAATGCACTGTGAGCGTTCAGCTCTGAATACTTCAGCGAGAACATTCTGACAAAAGGACTTGTGACCTGTTTCCATAGTCTCGACTCCTTCACAAGCAAACAAGCTGTTCTCACCGGTCCTGTTTTGAAAAAGATGTCTGGGATTCTGGGTGACTATAAAACGTTTAATCACGTTTCTCCCAACGTCCCAATTAATCGGCTGCCGATCTGTCACCATCCATCATAATCATTTTAATAGCGCCTCCTGTTGACCTGATCATCTGGATAGCTGCTGCACCCCTTTTGCATTTTTCAGCCCATTAATTTAACAAATTTTAATTGTGTACATTTTTGACAGTTTTAATTTCCCCTATGAAACGCAGCCTCTCTGCGTCGAGGGTGGGGCGGGTGCTTTTTCTCTGCATTTCCCCCCCAAGAGCTGTCAAACATACATCTGGGTTTGATATAGCGTGCAGGGTTTAAATAAACAAAGCAATGTTTGCCAAACCCATTACAAGCCATTTTAGAGCAAAATCTTTCATTTTTTATTCTCACCAACTCCATAACTCATACATCTGGTGCTTTTTATGGTGACCATTTGTAAGCGTGCTTGTGTGCGGTGGTGTAGAGAGTTAAACTTCGGGAGGAACCCCCTCACAGAAACACAGGAAATGAAATATCGGCGGTGGCAAAGAAAAGTGACACGTAATTACAGTGGACACATTTGGCTGCCTAGGCAAACAAATCCCCGTTAAATAGGTTTTGAACTGCGGTAGTGAGATTAATCACCTCTCTATGAGCACGGCCATATGTGCGGGATCAATCACAGCCCACATTGGCCAGCTTTGATGCAAATATATGCACTTATTTAGCCTTTGCTTTTATGTTTTCATTCTTTCGGTCAGAGTGGCCGCTTTCCAATCTGCATCTCTGCTGGATCCCATTAGCGTTTTAACAAAGGGTGCTGATACAGGTCGTCTTAACAGGCCTGGCTTCAACCCTTCCAGGCAAGATTTTTGCAGCCTCCCTGTTGAGTTTCTCCTTTGACTTACAATGCACTACTTTCCCGGTGACCCAAAAGTGTATTCATGGGCTGCAACATGCCAAGATATGCGAATTTTAGTTTGTTTGTTGGTTTCTCGCATGAGCCTTGAGGAAATATTAGCCATGCATACTGCAAAGGGCAAAGTACTGGAGAAACTCTGCACTCTCTGTCCACAAATGTACAAATCTAGTGTGTTTTTGCATTTTTGACATGTGCACTGGCAATAAAGTGCAATGGATTGGGATGTTTTTTGGTTCAAATCCTCAAACCAATATGACCACCTCTGACAAGATTACCAAGATTACATTTGATTGGAAGCAAACAAGAAAAAAGTAAGTACTAGAATAGAATAAATATAATGCAATCAAAAATTATACAAGATAAACATGCAGTTTGTTTCATTAACATACATTTCATAACATGCCTTGCGAAAGTATTCATACCCCTTCATTTTTTCACATTTTATGTTGCTGCCTTATGTTAAACTGCTTTAAATTACTTTTTTCCCGTCATCAATCTACACTCCATACAGCATAACTGCAAAGCAAAAACGTTTTTTTAACATTTTTGCAAATTTATTACAAATTAAAAACCTAAATGATTTAATTGCATAAGTATTCATAACCGTATCTGGGACAGTTTAAATGTAGCTCAGGAGCATTCTTATTGATTGTAGGTGTTACTACACTTCAAGTGAAGATAACCATGTGGTAAATTCAATTGAATGGGTATGATTTAGAAAGGCACACACATCTTAATAAAAGATCTACCAGCTAAAACTGCATAATAGGGTGAAAACCAAGCCCAATAGTTTAGAAACAGAAGAATTCTGCTGCACTGAAGGTTCACAGAAGCATGTACTCTCCATTACCCTTAATGGAAGAAGTTTAAAACTCTTCCTAAAGCTGGCCTCCTGGTCATACTGAGCAATTGATGGAAAAGGGCCTTGGCTAGAGTGGTGACCAAGAACCTGAGGGTCAATCTAGTTGAGCTCCATGATCCTATATGCAGATGGTAGAAAGTTACAGAAGGACAAACATCATTTTTTTTTTTAGTGTTGGGGACTGAGAGACTCGTCAGAGTAGAAGAAATGCTCCATGCACTAAAATATAGCCTAATGAAAACCCAGTCCAAGGCATTCAGATCCTCAGACTGGGCAGAAGGTTCACCTTCCAACAGGACAATGACCCTAAGCACACAGCAAGAGTGGCTTATAGACAACTCTGTGAATGTCCTTGAGTGGCACAGTCAGAGCCTGGGCTTGAATCCATTTAAACATTTCTGGAGAGACCTGAAAATGTCTGCCAGACCCCATCTAAGCTGACAGAGTTTGAGAGGTGAAGATGTGCAAATTTTGTTGCATCATACACAAAAAGACTTGAGGCTGAAAAAGTGCTTCAGCTAAGCACTGCGTTAAGGGTATAATTACTCAAGTAATGTACAGTACTTATTTCAGTTTTCTTTTAAATAAATGTTCTGTTCTGTTCTTGCTTTGTCATTATGATGTATGGAGTGTAGATTGATGTGGGGAAAAAAGTAATTTAAAGCTGTTTAACGTAAAAAATGAAGGGGGTATGAATACTTTCGCAAGACACTGTAGTGGTCAATAAAACTGGCATTTGTAGACTTGACAAAATCCTTTTTTGTAAGTCACTTTAGATTAAAGCATCTGCTACTTGCATAAATGTAAATGTACACAAAGTTTTATTGCAAAATGTTCAAATACATTTAAAACATATTTAGGCCTGTTGAGACTGGCTTGATTCACATTGTCATTCATAGCGGTTTTGGCAGAATTCTGTTTCCAAGGGAACATCCTCAACTCTGATTGGTGGAGCTTGTTTCATGATTATCAGTAGTGTAGTTCTTCCTGGGGAATTCCACAGTTAATTTTTAATTTGATTATTTTTTGAAGTTGGAATCACACTGACTGAGCAAATAACATGAGCTCTGAGGTTGTACATCTCAAAAGGCTTATACTAAAAAAATCAATTCCTCTGTAGAGAAGATGAGTGGTATTTTTACAGACAAGCCATTAGAAGCCAAGTCTAAAACAGTAAGTATATTATTATAAATAAATAACACGTATACCAGTAGAAAGAGGAACACTGGGACATAGACACAAACTCACATTTCTACCTCCGCTATAACTTGCAGCGCATGTTTATTCCCATCAGACTGAGGTTCTAAACAAATTTCTCAAAAATATCTCTCCATCACAAACCCATCCACTTGAGCATTTCTTTTTAAAGTGGAAATACTCAAAACACAGATGGGGTAAAAGAAAAAAAAAAGCATAACAGGAAGCACACGAAGAAAATCTTTCTGCCTCAAGAAAAAAATAAATGCAATAACTCTCTTAAAAAACAGCAGGAAAGAGATCAAGTAAAGGCCGCGGCTCATTTTGGCAGCAAACCAAACACATACGTTCTGATCTGTGACCTGTCAAGTGGACGCTACCAATATTGTAGCTGTAGTATATACAGCAGTCAACATTAAGGCAAACATAAAACATAAATTATATATAAACAGTATTTTTTGTGTTTAATGCTTTACTTCTGAACTTTATCATCATATAATTTCATACCATACTGTCAATCAGCATATAAGAATGATTTCTGAAGGATCATGTGACTGAAGACTGGAGTAATTATGTTGAAAATGCAGCTTTGCATTTGAATTATATTCACGTACAAAAAACTGTTATTTTGAATCTTAATATTATTTCACAGTATTAGTACACAAATTATATAATATACAAGGAACACATTTCTATATTGTATTTTTTGAAAGTTTTGAAATATTTGTCCTCTCCCCAAATGGGTAACTATCGAAACACAATATTATATCATTTAATAAGTAGGGTTATATTGACCTATTAGGATTTTGCTTACATCTTCCTTGTAAAAGTGTGATTTATGAGATTTGTTGCATTTTGTTTTCTTTGTAAAAGGGAATTTTTTTTTATTATACCTATTTCAAACTTATGGATTTATAAGTTTGAATATGTATCAAACCAAACACTATCATAACATATTAGCCGATAATTCAGTTTACTTTATTGTTGACAAAAAAAAAAAAAGAAAAAGAAAAAAAGATTCTGCAACACTGTTCAGTTTATTTTATAAAATCATTCATTTAACACCATTGTGTTTCCTATTTGAACAAATGCATTGTGTCAAACTGACCTGAAACAGTTGCGTTTTGGCTCAACTCAATATTTTCATTTTGAGAGAACATGTTTCAATTAAGTAGGCCAAAGTAACATTTGATTTTTGTTCAATTTACTTAAATAATGAAGTTAATCCAACACAATTCTTTACAACCACTTTACTTAATTTATTTGAGTTGAGAGTACATAAATGATTTTACTTGTGTAACTAGGAAGTAGATTTCCCCTTTCTATCATGCTTTGCATAGGAATGGATAGAGAGAGTAAATGTTGAAATAAAATGTTATTGTAATGCTTTTGTCAATGTGATTCAATGGGGATACTTGTTAATGTTTAATGTTGTTTTATGTTTGTATTTAAAACAGTTTCTGGCATGTTAATGTTTTGTGGTGAAGTGTAGAGCAAGTGCTTGGAATGAGGACCTAATTCCAGTATTGCAACATCAATATTGTAACTAATTTGTTGCAACTGACTTTTGATTTAGTGCAATATTTTGTCATTGCAAACTTTTTAGTGCAATCGTCACTGACAACTGCAATTGGATTTATATTGTATACCTAAGTTCACTGTTATCCCACCGATCACAATTGTGACCATCACCATGTTTACTCATCCTATGACCACCAACAAAACTGGATATATGTGAACTTATATATTAACACTAGACACCTTAGAGATAATGTGTACCAAAAAATCTTTATGTTAGCATACTTTACTACCCTTATGTTTTTGTGACAATTTGCACGAACCATGTGAAACTGCACATATTTAATTGAGACCCTTTATTTTTTTTTCCATATTTGCAGGAAGTGCACCAAAACATCAGTCAGTGAAGTGCTTAGTGTTTAGTTCAAATGTAATCTTTTTATGATCACAGATGTGTCCGGTGGGATTAAATGGGTTAATAGAAAAACAACAGCACTTGCAATGGCTCCCTAGCATTAAGTTTAGCATGAGTTTACCTTCACTTTCCAGAAATGTAAAAAAATAATTTTCTTTGACTCTACTCAGTCTGCAGACTCAATTTGACTCCCTGTTCCTTTGGTTATCTGAGATATTTTTATAATGTGGTAAGTACTCCTAAAGCTGTCTACTTCCAAACCCGTGTGCTAACGATTGAAACAATCTTCCATACACGCCATGAAATCTGCCAGAAGAAAAGAGAAGAACTGTCAAGAGTGAAAAGCTTACAGCCGTTTTTATGCACGTCTTCTTACTCAACTACCTCAGAGGAAATGAAGGAATCATAGGCAGCAGTTAAGATTAGTATCTGAAATAGAGATGTCAGGACTGTAATTTAATGAAATCTATCTTTGGGAATATTCGCTATACAGTCTTAGATTATTCAGGTTCATTTCTGTTAGCCGCAGCGCTACAGCAATTCCGGCCGGTAATTCTCGCTCTTCCCATTACCGCGACCCTTCTCCATGCGGACAGAAGATAACAATAATAACGTAATCTATAAATTACAGGCTGCACGTTTAGCATGTGTGTAGCTGAACGAATGACACACAGGCCTTCCACCGACTCTATAATATCTTCAGGATTCTCTCACCGATCTTCAGAGGACATCGCACGGCGTAAACAGCATTTCTTATTATGTGCGTATGAGCCAAAGTGACTTCTTTGCTAATTCATGGCGTTCTTTTAGACTGTCAGTCCAGTGCATCATCGAGTTATTTATCTGCCACTAGATCTAAGATGCACGCCACAAACGCACAGGGACTCCAGCGAAGATATTGAATTCTCTTTGACGTAGACTTAGCCTACCACTGTGCTTCTGTAATGTTCTCATAATTGCACAGCGGATGCTTAGGAACGTACTTCTCTACTAATGTTTAGCATAACTAAAGTTGGTGGGAAACGTGGCGGCGGATTCTGTCAGCGCCGCTGGGTCGCATGTGATCTATACCACACCAAGTGTCAGAAGAGCAATAAAAGAGAATTTCCAATCAGATGAGCGCAGAGGAGAGAACAGACCTTAACAAGGCAACACGGCGGTTCATGTACTATTGCATAATTGCTCCCACATTAGAGGTGTTGTGTTAAACTATTAGTCTGCGAACGGAGGGTTTCTGTCATCATTTAAACACATTTCTTTGTTAAAACACAAAGAGATAATTAGACTTTTCTATATAACAAGTAAGTATGGTGGTTCACACTGTCCAGCAGAAAAAAGGAGCAAAAAAGCAACATGAAAGTGGACCATGTGACATTCTTCTGAAGACATATAATAGCTTTGTGTAAAGAACAGACCCATGTGAAATGTTTGCAACCTATTTAACTTTCATAATGCCATACATTTGAGTGAAATTGGGTTATTTAATGAGACGAATAAAGTACAGAGGTCAAACGTTTACATCTGCAAAATGTTACTTATTTTCCAAAATAAGAGGGATCGTACAAAATGCATAGTTCTTTTATTTAGTACTGACCTGAATAAGATATTTCACATAAAAGCTGTTTACTTATAGTCCACACTGACCCTGTTGAAAAGTTTGCATACACTTAATTGTTAATGTGTGAGTCCATAGTTCATCCTGAAGAGTTAAACTGCGCACTGTACTTCAGAAAAATCCCTCAGGTTCCACAGATTTTTTGGTTTTTCAGAATGTTTGTGTATTTCAACCATTTCCAACAATGACTGTATGATTTTGAGATCCATCTTTTCACACTAAGGACAACTAAGGGACTCATATGCAACTATTAAATGAAGGTTTAAAGGGTTTAAAGGTTTAAAGAAGGAAAAACAATGCATTAAGAGCCAGAGGGTGAAAACTTTTGAATAGAATGAAGATGTGTAAATTTTTAAATATAAAAAAATAAATATAAAAAATATATACATATACATACATACATATATATATATATATATATATATATATATATATATATATATATTTTTTTTTTTTTTTTTTTTTCATTCAGCACTGCTTTCCTTCAGAAGCTACCATTTGCCAGAAGACAAAATAAGTTACATTTACCCTAATCTTCACATTCCAAATGTTTTCACCCCCAGCTCTTAATGCATTGTGTTTCCTTTGAAACGTCTGTAATTGCATGAGATGCATCTCAAAATCAGACAGTCATTGTTGGAAAGGGTTCAAATACACAGAAATGCTGAAAAACCAAAGAATTTGTGGGAACTGAAGGATTTTTTCTGAAGAATAGCGGGCAATTTATCTGTTCAGGACAAACAAGAGACTCATGAACAACTATCACAATAAAAAATCATTCAACAACACAGTATTAAGAATCAAGTGTATGTAAACATTTTTATAAATTTAACTATTATTTTCTCTTGTGGACTATATGTGAAAAATGTTTTTCAGGTCAGTATTAAGTAAAAAATAACACGCATTTTGTATGATCTCTCTTATTTCGGTATATAATTAACATTTTGCAGATTCTGCAAGGTGTATGTAAACTTTTGACCTCAACTGTATACAGGACAGGATATACTGTAAATATACTCACAAACTACTATTTAAATGTTTTATTTACCTTTCTATTCATCAAAGCATTCTGAAAAAAAATCACAAAAAATGTAGATGCTTCATCAACATTAATAAAACTAAGAAATGCTCTTGGCAGCAAATTAGCATATTAGAATGATTTCTAAAGAATCACGTGACACTGACGACTGGAGTAATGAAGCTGAAAATGCGGTTTTGCATCACATTTTTAATTCTATTTAAGTAGAAAACAGAGCGTTACGGTGAAAATTACCATTCAATGTTCAGTGTAAAACAAAAAAAGTCATGTCATTGGTGTGTGATGATTTTTGGGTGAACTTTTCATTCACGTAAGGGCAGAGATGGCTAGGACAGTCAAAGCTGAGCAGAAAGGATCTGTTAATAAAGAGCAGTGATAGTTTTATTGCCGTACCCTTTCAGGGTGGATTCAGTTGAACGGACACAGTTCATGAAAAGAGCTGTCTGAGCCACTCTTCAAGCCCTCTTCCTTCAGAGCGTTTGTCTCTCCCAAATGCTAAATCTAAATGGAGTCAGACTTGGCCTAATCCCAAACTGAATTATTTTGTTACGACCCTGCTCGAGTATTATTATCTTTTGAGCCTTGGAAGCGTGAAGGGTGGAGATGAACACCAGTGTTGATGAGGCAGCCCTGCTTTTGGTCTGCCCTAAATTTATAAATAGGTCCTCTCTCCCTCTTGCTTTTGGCCAGAAACATACTTATAAGTATGCAGATGCAGATGTGAATACCTGGCCAGCACTTTGCTAGTGTGTGCTACTGTTGTACACACTTAATATTCATTCATGCATTACTGTTTGTCGTAACAAATGTCATTGAATTATTATGTCACCTTTAACTAATTTAGTCAGAAAGATTCTTTTCAAACTGTTGCTCCACTGGTTGACCTGAAAGTAAAATCTGACTAGAAGAAGAAATTATCTCACTGACTCCAAAACACCCACAAAAATAGCTTTTCCATCATATTTCATACTTGATTTATTTATTTTTTTTACATTTTGTCCAACTTGTGCTGACATATGAGCTAGTTTGAACAACATTTAAACTAGCATTACTTGGAAACCGTGTCAGATTGGGATCAAACTAACATGACAGGAAGCTGATAATGCCCTCATGCAAACCAACAGGGCGAGCAGTGAATAATGCCAGACTCTGGGTTGTGTTTGCACCATCTGCAGTGTTGGCTGGGCCAGAGTCATCATTTACAAAGGCATTAACATTAGCATCGCGGCAGCCAGCTCTGCTTCACTGTTGTTTTCTCTTGTTCCCTGAAGCCAGCAGGTACACAGAGGGAATTTATTGTTGCTGGACCCCATTAATATTAAACATTAACTAATGAGAACTAATCACCGCTGCACAATGGATAGTGACAGCCTCAACAAAGAGACCCTTCTCTGGAACTCTATCTGTCTGCATGTCCGTTTGTCTATTCGTTCATCCATCCATCCATTAATCTTTTTCACCTATCCATTTTTTCTCTATCCATCCATCATTTTTTCCATCCATCCATTTATCTTTTTCATCCAACATTTTTATCATCCATTCATTCCATCCATTTTTTTATCAACTATCCATCCATTCATTTCATCTACCATTTTTTCATCCATCCATCCATGCATCTTTTTCATCTAACATTTTTTCATCCATTTACCATTTTTTATCATCCATCCATCCTTTACATCTACCATTTTTTATCATCATCCATCCATCCATCCATCCATCCATTCATTTAATCTACCATTTTTTCATCCATCCATCCATGCATCTTTTTCATCTAACATTTTTTCACCCATCTACCAATTTTCATCCATCCATCCATGCATCCATCATCCATCCATCTTTTTCATCTAACATTTTTATCATCCATCCATCCATCTTTTACATCTATTATTTGTATCAACCATCCATCCATTTCATCTACCATTTTTTATCCATCCATCTATGCATCTTTTTTTTATCTAACATTTTTTCATCCATCTACACATCCATCCATCTTTTTCATCTAACATTTTTTCATCATCCATCCATTTTTTCACCCATCCATGCATTTCATCTATCCATTGTTTTCCTCCATCCAACGGTCCATCCATCCATTTATGTACCATTTTTTCACCCAACCATCCATCTTTTTTATCTACCATTTTTTCATCATCCATCCATCCATGCATTTCATCTATCCATTTTTTCATCTGTTTATCTGCTTATCCATCCATCCATCCATCCATCTTTTTCATGTACCATTTTTTTCGTCCATTCATCCATCAATCAATTCATCCATTTTTTCATCCATGCATTTCATCTACCATTTTTTATCTATCATCCATTCATCTGTTTTTTACCCACTGATCCATCAATTCATGCATTTCATCTATCCAGTTATTTCACCCAACCATCCACCCATGCATCCATCTTTTAAATCTACCATCCATCCATCCATCCATTTTATCTGTCATTTTCATCTATCCATTCATTCATCCATCCACCCACACATTTTTTCATCCATCCATCTATCCATCAATGCATTTCATCCAGTTTTTTCATCCACTGTCTATCCATGCCTACATCTTTTTTGTCTTCCATCCATCCATCCATTCATCCATCCATCCATCTCATCTACCAGTTTTCTATTAATCAATCAATCCATCCATCTATCCATTTTTCATCCATCCATCCATTTTAGCTACCATTTTATCCATCCATGTAATCATCCATCCATGTATTCATTCATTTTTTATCTACCATTTTCCGTCATCCATCCATTTTTTATTGATCCATCCATTCATGCATTTCATCTATCTTTTTTCATCTACCATCCATCCATCTCATCTACCAGTTTTTCATCCATCCATCCATCCATCCATCCATCCATCCATCCATCCATCCATCCATCCATCCATTTCATCTACCTTTTTCATCCATCTATCCATTTTATCTACCATTTTTCATCCATCCATCCATCCATCCATCCATCTCATCTAGCAGTTTTTCATCCACCTATCCATTTCATGTTTTTCATCCATTCATCCTTTCATGACTCCATCCATTTTATCCACCAGTTTTCCATTCATCTCATTTACGATTTTTTATCAATCCATCTAAATATCCATCCATCTATCTATCTATTTACAGCCTTTGTGAGAAAAATATTTTAAAAATGTTAAAAAATGGTACCTATTTCCAGGGTTTTAATTGGGATTTGTTATGTGGGGGGGGGGGGGGGGGCTCTATGGAGGCTTCCTATATATATATATGATTTTTCTTGTTTTTTTGCAAATATGATTTATCCTAATGCAATATTTTCATCAGTTTTCTATCAGCTGTGGCATAAATCTGCATGTTTTTAATATATAATTCAAGGGCTTTTTTGACCTTTATAGAGGGCATTTCCCCCCTAACGTCATTAATACTTAATTTCATTTCAAATTCTTACATTTGATCAATAAATTCTATTACAATAATATGAATATTGTTATATACATTATTAAATAAAATAATTTACACTGAAAAAAATACAACTGAATTAAATAATGTTATTAGATTTGACACGAACACTGCCACTTCTAAAATGACAACCGTCTGGATTCACGCTTCTGGACCCGTCCCAGAACGATGATTTTGCCCACACCCAGCACCTGTCTCCAGTTCACCCTCCCTTACTTCCTAGAGCATCTCCTCTCACAGCGGTCCGTCTCCCCTCCACTGCCTGTGTTCTGCATCTGTCTTCATTTCCTGCCACACCTGAACAAAACCAACTGACCTTCGTGGTCCTTTGCCTTTAAATAAATGAGGGAGTCTGTGCTTGTGTGTTCTGGCACGTGCGGTCCTGTCTGTTTGCCCGGCGATCTGATGTGAGCTATTGCACCTAGAAGGATCTTAATGTGTGAGGGACCAGAGGTGCGAGCTCTGTTCAAATGCTTCAATTAATTAATGGCGTAATTAAGATTTTGTCATTGACGCGGTTTGCCGTGACAGGGATGGATTGGTCTCTCTGTCTCCACGCCAGGCGGGCGAGGAGGCATGCAGTTGGGCGGGTGGCGTAATGAATGGCAGCAATTTAAGGTTTGTTTCGCCAGTGACAGGGCCACCTGCAAAGGCTTAGCTGGTGCATTTACGCATGCCAACATCATTCAGAGTGGCACGGCTGCTGTGTGGGATTCTGGGGAAAATGACCACAGACGGACTCCTACGTTCTGATTTTAACAATTCTCTACACCTTTTTGACATTTCTCCTCATTCTCTTTGTCAGCATTGTATTACACAGTGCAGCTTTATTAATGCCTTTTTATTTAAATTTTATACTGTGTTCAGAATATTTTTGCTCATGAGTGGAAAAACATTTTAAACCACTGATATTTTAAACCTCTGTGATTCTGAATTAAATTAACGAAACAAGACCTGAAAAAAATAATTGATTATTCACATATTCATATATATATATATATATATATATATATATATATATATATATGTACAGTCGTGGCCAAAAGTTTTGAGAATGACACAAATATTAGTTTTCACAAAGTTTGCTGCTAAACTGCTTTTAGATCTTTGTTTAAGTTGTTTCTGTGATGTACTGAAATATAATTACAAGCACTTCATACGTTTCAAAGGCTTTTATCGACAATTAAATGACATTTATGCAAAGAGTCAATATTTGCAGTGTTGGCCCTTCTTTTTCAGGACTTTGCAATTCGACTGGGCATGCTCTCAATCAACTTCTGGGCCAAATCCTGACTGATAGCAACCCATTCTTTCATAATCACTTCTTGGAGTTTGGCAGAATTAGTGGGTTTTTGTTTGTCCACCCGCCTCTTGAGGATTGACCACAAGTTCTCAATGGGATTAAGATCTGGGGAGTTTCCAGGCCATGGACCCAAAATTTCAACGTTTTGGTCCCCGAGCCACTTAGTTATCACTTTTGCCTTATG
Organism: Garra rufa; assembly: GCF_049309525.1. NCBI lineage: Eukaryota > Metazoa > Chordata > Actinopteri > Cypriniformes > Cyprinidae > Garra > Garra rufa. The sequence continues at coordinate 7,332,754 of NC_133372.1, read as the reverse complement.
GCATGGTGCTCCATCGTACTGGGAAATGCATTGTTCTTCACCAAACTGTTGTTGGATTGTTGGAAGAAGTTGCTGTTGGAGGGTGTTTTGGTACCATTCTTTATTCATGGCTGTGTTTTTGGGCAAAATTGTGAGTGAGCCCACTCCCTTGGATGAGAAGCATTCCCAGACATGAATGGTCTCAGGATGCTTTACTGTTGGCATGACACAGGACTGATGGTAGTGCTCACCTTTTCTTCTCCGGACAAGCCTTTTTCCAGATGCCCCAAACAATCGAAAAGAAGCTTCATCGGAGAATATGACTTTGCCCCAGTCCTTAGCAGTCCATTCGCCATACTTTTTGCAGAAGATCAATCTGTCCCTGGTGTTTTTTAGGAGAGAAGTGGCTTCTTTGCTGCCCTTCTTGACACCAGGCCATCTTCCAAAAGTCTTGGCCTCACTGTGCGTGCAGATGCGCTCACACCTGCCTGCTGCCACTCCTGAGCAAGCTCTGCACTGGTGGCACTCCGATCCTGCAGCTGAATCCTCTTTAGGAGATGATCCTGGTGCTTGCTGGACTTTCTTGGATGCCCTGAAGCCTTCTTAACAAGAATTGAACATCTTTGATGATCCTATAAATTGTTGATTAGGTGCAATCTTAGTAGCCACAATATCCTTGCCTGTGAAGCCAATTTTATGCAATGCAATGATGGCTGCACGCTTTTCTTTGCAGGTCAGCATGGTTAACAATGGAAGAACAATGATTTCAAGCATCACCCTCCTTTTAACATGTCAAGTCTGCCATTCTAACCCAATCAGCCTGACATAATGATCTCCAGTCTTGTGCTCGTCAACATTCTCACCTGAGTTAACAAGACGATTACTGAAATGATCTCAGCAGGTCCTTTAATGACAGCAATGAAATGCAGTGGAAAGTTTTTTTCGGGATTAAGTAAATTTTCATGGCAAAGAAGGACTATGCAATTCATCTGATCACTCTTCATAACATTCTGGAGTATATGCAAATTGCTATTATAAAAACTTAAGCAGCAACTTTTCCAATTTCCAATATTTATGTAATTCTCAAAACTTTTGGCCACGACTGTATGTGACCCTGGACCACAAAACCAGTCATAAGGGTCCATTTTTTAAATTGAGATTTAATAATAGGCTTTCCATTGTTGTATGGTTTGTTAGTATAGGACAATATTTAAACGAGATACAACTATTTAAACCTCTGGAATCTGAGGGTACAAAAAATTAAAAATATTGAATATTAAATATTAAAGTTGTCCAAATGAAGTTCTTAGCAATGTATATTACTTGTCAAAAATTAAGTTTGGATGTATTTACAGTAGGGAATTCACAAAATATCTTCATGGAACATGAACTCCTAATGATTTATTATTTGATAATATCCTAATGATTTTTTTGGCATAAAAGAAAAATCGATCATTTTGACCCATACAATGTATTTTTGGCTATTGCTACAAATATACCTGTGCACATAGGGTCGCAAATACATACATGTGTGTGTGTGTGTGTGTGTGTGTGTGTGTGTGTGTTATATATATATATATATATATATATATAATCAAATATTTATTTATTTCAGTGTTTGATTAATAGAAGAGTCAAAAGAACAGTCAAAATAAAGTGAAAAGAAATACTATTTAAATACTACAATATATGTTGAATTAGTTTTTATATTTTTAGTTTTCATATATTTTTACTGATCTATTTAACATTTATTTACACTTTAATGAAACTTTTTCCATTTATTATGCCACCTCAACATTTAATTTTAAACTGTTTTAATTATATTTTAATTAATAAAAAAAATTAATGTAATTTAAACTTAAAATAAATATTATTGAATATTACTTAAAATATTATAATTGTTTTAAATGTTCTAAAATATAATTAATAAAACTTTAATGACATATAATTTTAATGATATTACCATGATAAATTGAAATGAACAGTATTTATTTAAATGTTAAATGTCTTTACTGTCACTTTTATGTCCTTTGAAGAAAATAACAAACAAACAAACAAACAGTTAAATAGATTTATTATCTAAATAGATAACATGAAATAGATTAAAAATGAAAACGCTACTATTTTCAGAGATAATGTCAGGTAAAGTAGTAGGAGCTGTTTTCATCCCCATCTGAAGAATCAGCGACCTGCTTCAATCTCACACTTGATTTGACGAAGGCAGCATCATGCTGACGTTCTGCCACGAAGTGATGCAACCTGACAGCAATGGTGTAATAGCTGTGCGGAAACACTGATGCCCCTCCAAAAGTCACCTCATCGATCCAGCCAATAAGGACAGGTGTCGTGTTTCACCCCTGATGGAGGAAGGGGGACAACCTCCAAACCCTAGTGGGACAAATGTTTGGTCCTCGTCCTCTTTTCCCCTTCTTTGATGATTCCGTTGGGGAACGAAGCCCCGCAAGGTGACACGAGAGGATCTCTGGTTTCATGGAGGAGAACTTAAACACGTTTAGTGGGTTTTGGGATGGTGTGTGGAATTCCCATTGGGGTGATGACAGGAACAGGAACACCTCTATCATCTCTCACAAAGGGCAAAAGGAAAGTCGGCCCTGACATTTATACAACACGCCTCACTGGCACTGCTCACTGCATACTATATACTGCCTGCTGCCTTTAAAAATAGTATGTGTGGGTTTGGGTTGTTAGCATTATCCAATTAAGGCTGTCACATGACCTCACTGTGTTACATGATTAATTCAGTTCTAATTTTAATAATGAAATAAATAGGTTAATTTTGCTCTGTTTATATTTATTCTGATTCATTCATCGTGTATATGTACAGTATACAACTACAGTTTGTCTTGATCGTATGTGCCATAATATCTAGTATCTAAATTCATACTATAATGACAGTTGACCGTTTAAGTCAAAAGTTTACATACACTTGATTCTTAATACGGTGTTGTTTCCTGAATGATCCACAGCTGTTTTTTTTTTGTTTTTTTTGTATTGTTATTCAAGTGACAGTTGTTCATGAGTCCCTTGTTTGTCCTGAACAATTAAACTGCCTGCTGGTCTTCAGAAAATTCCCTCAGGTTCCTACAAATTCTTTGGGTTTTTAGCATTTTTGTGTATTTGAACCCTTTCTAACAATGACTGTATGATTTTGAGATCCATTTTTCACACTGAGTGCAACTGAGGGACTCATATGCAACTATTACAGAAGGTTCAAACACTTACTGATGCTTCCAAATTTAAAAAGATGCATTAATACTTTTGAAAGGAATGAGGATGTGTAAATTTGTATTATTTTGCCTACATATCATATTTTTCATTTAGTACTGCCCTTCAGAAGCTACAGAAGAAGATATTTACATGTTCCCCAGAAGACAAAACTAGCTTAATTCACCCTGATATTTTAAATTCCAAAAGTTTTCACTCCCCAGCTCATATTGCATTGTGTTTTCTTTCTGAAGCATCAGTGAGCATTTGAACCTTCTGTAATAGTTGCATATTATTTGCTCAGTTGTCCTCAGTGTGAAAAGATGGATCTCAAAATCATAAGGTCATTGTTGGAAAGGGTTTAAATACACAAAAATGCTGAAAAACCAACTAATTTTTTGTGGGACCTGAAGGATTTTTCTGAAGAACAGTGGGTAGTTTAACTATTCAGGACAAACAAGGGACTCATGAACAACTATCATTAAACAAAAAAGCACAGCGGTGGATCATTCAGGTAACAACACTTTTGAACAAGGTACTTTTCTTATAAATTTAACAATTATTTTCTTTTGTCGACTATATGTACATCTTTTATGTGAAAAACCTTATTTAGGTCTGTACTAGAAAAAAAATAACATGCATTTAGTAAAATAATTAACATTTTGCAGATTCTGCTAGGTGTGGGTAAATTATAGATAGATACATTTAGCTTTAAATTTAACTTGGGTAAACAATAACAACACTACTCTAAAGTGTTCAACTTTCTAACTTCCTTGCAAACACAACTTAAAGTCATTTCCTGACAGACTGGGTAAAATACTTTTGTACTTTAACTCCAGAATTTAGCTTTAACTCCAATCAGATTGGAAGTGTAGAGTGTGAAGTGCATGTCTGAAATATTAATGCCTCTTTTTTGGAAACTCAAACTCTTGTCAAACTTCTTGTTGCACCTGTTTGCTTTTACAGTATTTTTGTTATTATTTGAACTTACGAAAGTGCAGCAATCAGCTGTGATTTACACTGAAACATACCCTGAAGTAAAAATCTATCCATTTTCTCAAGGTCAGATTTTCATCTTAACGACACAATACCACTCAGCAAGCAAGACCAGTGAATTCCACTCAGTGACTGAAAATCGTTCGGCTCATCAAAAACCACGCTGCGCTTGTTAATTATTAAAACCTAAAGGTGAGCATGTAATATTAAAACACCTAGAGGCGATCGAGCAGCCCAGGCCATATATATTGCCACTGCTTAAACACACTGCATCACCAATAATGGCTAATCTTGACGAGCGAATGTGCAATACTGGTCTTTTGTTTGTGCAGAACTGTAATCACCTTCACTTCACTTATCAGACAAAGTTTCAGCAGTTTTTTTTTCTGTGCAGGTGGACAGGACTTTTGCCAAACTCTTTGTATTGTTATTAAATCAGGTTGTTAGTGGTTCTCTGTTTTGGAAAGTGTCAAGCTCGTTAGAATGAAATTAAATTTTAATTTTCAGGGTTTCTTATTGAGCTTCCTTTAAAACACAACACTCAATGACTCCATTTTCTCCTGCACAGTGAAATTACCTGTTAAAGTGGATCGGTTGTCCTCATTTAAAAAGAGTATTTGTTCACTACCTCTTGTTGATTAAATAAAACCATCCAAAAACATTTGGGCTTGATGATTGTTTGTGTTTTTTCTTTGTGCATATCGTAAAGGACTTTAACTTGGGCCTTCATGAGCCAAGCATGTGCACAGCACTGACAGAATTTGACAGTTTTATTGAAGTCATGATAAAACAAAAGCAGCAACAGATCTTTTTTTTTTTTACATCTGAGTGACACAGATTGTCTTTTTCAATATAAATAAAACATTTGGCTGGATAATATGATCAGAACAAAATCAACAAAATGCATTTAGAAAATAGGGTTTTCATTTCATTTCATTTCAATTTTCATTTCATGATTACTTTAAAAATCCATTTTCTTGTACATAGCTTGTTTACTTACAGCTTAAAAATAAATGCATTTATAATGTGCATCAAAATGCAATTAAAGTTCATAAAACTGTTTTAAATCTAAAGTCAACATTTTGATGCTCTTAAACAAAAACTTCAGAAACTTCAGAGATGCACAGACATTCTAGATATTATATGTACAGCTGTTTTATTCATCTTCTCTATTAATATATTATTGAGTATCAATAATAATTGATATTATGCATTATTTTGTCACTAAAGTAAAAACACCTCCATAGTGAATTTATCTAGCATAAAACTTTGATAAATAAGTTGTTTAACTTTGCCATCTCCCTACGGTCCACAAGACAACAGAGCTCTTCAACTAGAGGTCTACAGAATGTTAATCTTTATTTTATAGCCATTCAGATGATTTTGATGAAATCCCTGTGCTGCCTGAAACATCAGAAAAGGCAGTAAGTTCAACAGTATCTTACTGAAAGGAAAAGAAATCAATGTTAAAAACCAAACCTTCAAAGAAGAACGAACAGAAAAGCTCAACTAAAAGTTTACCCACTTCAAGAGTAAAACCGACGTGTCAGTGTGTTCTGACCCTGGACATCAACAAATCACATTTTCTCTGTTCCCTGGTGATCACTAGTGAGAAATGTTCAGTGTCTGCAAAAATTATAAGATAGGCTCATTTTCCTGAAAAATAATTATATATATATATATATATATATATATATATATATATATATATATATATATATACGATATACAAGAGGCATCGTGGAAAAAATATTCCTCAGCTTTTATTTACATTTGAACAAAAAGTGGCATGTCTAAAATTATTCATACCCTTTGCAAACTGACTCAGTCTTTGGGAAAATCCAAAGTTCTATACCATTCCAAATAGCCCAAGCTGTTCTAAAGCATCCTAATTACCCTGATTCATTGGGAACAGCTGTTTTAATCACTTGAACAGGTGAAAAACAGAAGCTCTCTGCTGTTGGTTTGTGGACAGTCATGGCTAAGACAAAGGAGCTCACTGAGGACCTGCGGCAGCGTATTGTGGCTGCTCACAAGTCAGGAAAGGGCTATAAGACCATATCTAAATGTTTTGAAGTTCCAGTGGCTACAGTGCAAAGTATTATTAAAAAAGACGTTCTGCACTGTGAACATCTCAGCATCTCAGAGGACGTGGTTGAAAGCCAAAAGTGACACCTGTGCTGGCCAGGAGGATAGTGAGAGAGGTAAAAAAGAATCTAAGGATCACCACCAAGGCCATCCTGATGAATCTGGGCTCTGCTGGTGGCAACATCTCAAGGCAGACAGTCCAACAGACACAACGCAGACCAAGGAGGACACCAATTCTCCAGATAAGGCACACAAAAGCCCACTTGGCCTTTGCAAATGCTCATCTGGACAAAGAAGAAGACTTCAGGTCTTCTGTTTTATGGTCAGATGAAACAAAAATTGAATTGTTTGGCCACAATGATGCATTTGGCATAAAAAAGGAGAAGACTTTAACCCTAAGAACACCATCCCCACTGTCAAACATGGTGGTGGAAACCTAATGTTTTAGATTTTGTTTTTAGCCGTTGGACCAGGGAACCTAATCACAGTAAATGGCACCATGAAAAAGGAGCAATACATCAAAATTCTCAACAACAACATCAGGCAGTCTGCAGAGAAACTTGGCCTTGGGCACCAGTGGACATTTCAGCATGACAATGACCCAAAACACACAGCAAAAGTGGTGAAGAAATGATTAACAGACAAAAAAATTAACGTTTTGCAGTGGCCCAGCCAGAGTCCTGACTTAAATCCAATTGAGAATCTGTGGAGGGAGCTAAAGATTAGGGTGATGACAAGGAGACCCTCCAACCTGAAAGAGCTGGAGCTCATCGCTAAAGATGAATGGGCAAAAATACCAGTGGAGACATGCAAAAAGCTGGTCAGCAATTATAGGAAGCGTTGGATTGCTGTAATAGCCAAAAAAAAGGAGGCTTTTCTATTGATTACTGAGAAGGGTATGAATAATTTTAGACATGTCACTTTTTGTTCAAATGTAGATAAAAGATGAGTAATATTTTGTTCCACAGTGATGCCTCTTGTACATCATCTTATTATCTTTTGGGAGAAGCCTGTGTCAATTCTGGTGAAAAACAACAACTTTTTTGGTAAATAAAAGTAACTTCAAGTCAGAATTTGCCAGGGGTATGAATAATTTTGGGCTTGACTGTATATATTTGTTTTTTTTTAAACTTATTTTATTTTAGTTAGCTGCTGAGGCAAATATTCTGTTTAATATTTTCAGTAAAATTTAGATTTATATTTCAATATATTTTTGAATTTAATACCATTTATTTATTTTGTAAAATTAAGATTCTGTGTTAGATCACGCTAGGTACTGTACAGTAGGTTCTTATGTGGGTTGATTTGTGTCAAAGATATTAGCAGATTTGATGGGCTTTTATGGTTTATTTGTTGTGTTTGGCTCTATTTTGCTTTCATTTATAATTATTTTGATTTTAGTAATTTTAGTACTTAAAATTAAAAACTTATTTGATTTCAGGTCGCAAAGGAAATATCTCATTATGGTTTAAGTTTTTCACATTTACAGTTGAGGTCAAAAGTTTATACCCCTCTTTTAGAATCTGCAAAATGTTAATAATTTTACCAAAATAAGAGGTATCATACTGTTTATTTAGTACTGACCTCAATACAATATTTCGCACAAAAGATGTTTACATATAGTCCACAAGAGAAAATAATAGTTGAATTTATAAAAATTGACCCCGTTCAAATGTTTACATTTCCCGTGATTCGTAATACTGTGTTGTTACCTAAATGATCCACAGCTGTTTTCTTTTGTTTAGTGATAGTTGTTCACGAGTCCCTTGTTTGTCCTGAACAGTTAAACTGCCTGCTGTTCTTCAGAAAAAATCTTCAGTTCCCACAAATTATTTGGTTTTTCAGCGTTGTTGTGTATTTTCAGCCTTTCCAACAAAGACTGTATGATTTTGAAATCCATCGTTTCACACTGAGGACAACTGAGGGACTCATATGCAACTATTACAGAAGGTTCAAACACTCACTGATGCTTCAGAAGGAAAACAATGCATTAAGAGCTGGGGGAATTTGAAGATCAGGGTAAATTTAACTAAATTAAACTTATTTCATCTTCTGGGAAACACGTAACTATCTTCTGTAGCCTTTGAAGGGCGGTACTAAATGAAAAAATATGATATTTAGGCAAAATAAGAAAAATATACACATCTCCATTCTGTTCAAAAGTTTTCACCCCCGGCTCTTAATGCATGGTTTTTCCTTCTGGAGCATCAGTAAGCGTTTGACCCTTCTGTAATAATTGCATATGAGTCCCTCAGTTCTCATTGTGAAAAGATGGATCTTAAAATCATACAGTCATTGTTGGAAAGGGTTCAAATACACAAAAATGCTGAAAAACCAAAGAATTTGTGGGACCTGAAGGATTTTTCTGAAGAACAGCGGGCAGTTTAACTGTTCAGGACAAACAAGGGACTCAAGAACAACTAAACAAAAACACAGCTGTGGATCATTCAGGTAACAACACAGTATTAAGAATCAAGTGTATGTAAACTTTTAAACGGGGTTATTTTTATAAATTCAATTATTATTTTCTCTTGTGGACTATATGTACATCTTTTAGGTAAAATATCTTACTCAGGTCAGTACTAAATAAACAATAACATGCATTTTGTAGATTCTGAAAGGGGGGTGTAAACTTTTGACCTCAACTGTATAGTTCATATTATTTTTTCAATGTAATACAATTTGTTTCTCACGCAAAAATAAAGTTCCGTAATAAATTATACTCTTATGTGGGTCGATTTTGTCAAATATATGGAATTATATGTACTTTTACATGCAATTTTCCTACTTTCCCACTAAACAACCTAAAATGATCATGTCATTATATTTCTCATCAAATAGGTTGTTTATTCCAGTTTTTCATACAAAGTCCATTGGAGGAATGAAAAGATCTCGCCAGAGGAAGTTTGAAGGATATTGCATTTTCACAAACTTTGTAAATGGCAATTTCCTGCCACATATGTGGGTCATTTCTACCTTTCTGAGACCGGCTTGATTTGCGTCAGCTCCTCGACGCGAGTCTCGGTCACTTCAGAGCTCTGAAAGAACATCTGCTCTCCTTCCAACACTACAGGTAGCTGATTTATATTCTAGTATTTGCGTTCTATTTTAATTGACACTTGTGCGCTCGGGCCGAGCTAGACATAATTAAATGATAACAACCCTAAAATTCTTCCATTTCCCTCAGAGGTGAAAAGAAAGATTTGGGCTGAAATCGTGAGATGTTTGGAGTCTATTGTAGCAGACAGGACAGCAGAGAAAATTACAAGCATTCAGCGCATCTTCATAGCGCCGCTCGGATCGGTCAGTCATGGGTGGAATCTCAATGGCGGGAAGCGTACGTCATAATGAGCCCCAAATTAGCTCCTATTTCTCGTCTCCGCGAGCCGCTGCCTACGGGTGTTTGGATGCGCCATTGAATGGCCTCGCGTGTGAAGGTTTTGTGTAGGGTTTGTCGACAGTCTCTCGCTGCGCGTGTTAGCAGAACACTGAGAGTCAGCAGAAAACCTTTTGACATGCCGCCGCGGATCATTCAAGCACCCACTGAGTCGTGGTTTTATCTTCTTCTGCCAAGCACTCGATTCACTCAGCCTCTCCCTCCCCGATCCTTTAACGCTGCCCCCCTCCTGTCTCGCCAGACATATGTCTCTTCACAGAGCTTTGGTGTAGGCAGCAGTTTTCCTGTGCTGGTCAGGTGGAAGCTGTGAGCTGTATGGCATGAACTGTCATTCTCCATTGGTGCTGTAGAGAAGTGCAAATGTAGGGTTTATTTGCCTTTTGTCTTTTCTGACAGCTTACATGAACAACAAAGCCTGGCTTCAAAACCCTGCGCTCCGAGGGCATGCACTAAAATGTTCCAATAAAAAAAAAAAAAAAAGAGGGAGACAATTCCAGATGAGAGAAGAGAGAGGGCTTGTTTCTGACATGGGATAGATTCCTGTTTTCACCACTGAATAAAAAATGTAAAAAGCTAATTGTGACTTTTTATCTCGCAGTTGTGAGATTACATCTCACAAATGATGTTTCATTAACAAAGTTCGGGAGAAGCGCGTCAGATACTTAGCGTAAACAGCACAAGAGGAGCCCACTCAAGTCAATCAGCGCCATAGGTTAAATACAGCTGACTCACCTCCATTCACTTGATGGTTTATCAGTAACCCTCCACCACCCCATCTCCTCACTCCGAGTTCTCACTACTCCTATTGGGGGGTACTCTGGGTTCGGGCCATCCCCGAGCTCGGAGCCCTTCACCGGACAGCACGCCAAACATGCATTTCTATTCTCCGGCTAATTATATGTAAGCGCGAACTCGTGAATTCAAATGTCTGCATTGTGAGATATAAACTGACAATTGTGAGTTATAAATTTGTGATTTTTTCACAATTCTAAAAAAAAATTATCTCCCAATTCTGACTTTATTTTTCGCAATAGTGAATTTATTTCACACAATTCTGATAAAGTTAGAACTGCTAAATATGAACTCAATTGCGAGAAATGAACTTAAAATTCTAAGAAAAGTTAGAATTGCGAGATATAAACTCGCAAATTTTACTTTTTTTCTCAGAATTGAGTGATATAAACTCATAATTGCATTTTGACAAATAAAGATGCAACTCTGTGAAATAAAGTCAGAATTGCGAGATATTCTGACATTTCTGACTTTTTTCTATAAAATTTTATATCTCACCATTCTGACTTTATAATTCGCAATTGCGAATTTATATCTCACAATTCTAAAAAAAAGTTTTTGTCTCCCAATTCTGGCTTTATTTCTCACAATTGTGAGTTTATTTCACACAATTCTGATACATAAAGTTAAAATTGCTATATATGAACTTAAAATTTTACGAAAAGTCAGAACTGCGAGATATAAACTCACAAATTTGACTTTTTTTCTTAGAATTGCATGATATAAACTCACAGTTACAAGTTATGAAGTCAGAAATGCAACTATTTTAAGAAATAAAGATGCAACTCTGTGCAATAAAGTCACAATTGCAAGATATACTCACAATTTTGACATTTTCTCAGAATTGCGAGTTTATTTCACAATTCTAAGAAAAAGTTTATATCTCGCAATTCTGACTATAACTCGCAATTTCAAATTTTGAGAAAAAAAGTCAGAATTGTGAGTTTATTTCTCGCAATTCTAACTTTATTTCATAGAGTTGCATCTTTATTTCTCAAAATAGTGCAATTCTGACTTTATTTCTTGCAATTCTGAGTTTATTTCACACAATTCTGATAAAGTTAGAATTGCTATATATGAACTCAATTGCGAGATATACACTCGCAAATTTGACTTTTTTTCTTAGAATTGTGTGATATAAACACAATTGCAAGTTATAGTCAGAATTGAATTTTGAAAGATGCAACTCTGTGAAATAAAGTCAGAATTGCATGATATAACTCACAATTTTGACTTTTTCTCAGAATTGCAAGTTTATATTACAATTCTGTGAAAAAAGTTTAAATCTCGCAATTCTGAAAAAGTTTTTATCTCCCAATTCTGACTCTCATATTATCTCATAATCTCAAGACTCATATCTCATAATTCCAAATTTGATTTTCCTCAGAATTGTGAGTTTACATCTCAGAAAGTCAGCATTGTGAGATAAAAAGTAACAATTACCTTTTTTTGTTGCGGAAAAAAAAAAACAGAGCTGTGAAATGTAAAATGATAAAAAACGTCAGATATCAGAATTGCAAACAAACTCAGAATTGCAAGAAAAAAGTCAGAATTCCGAGTTTATATCTCAATTCTGACATTTTTTCTTAGAATTCTGAGTTTATATCAAATTTCTACGAAAAAAGTCTGAATTTTTAGTTTATATCTTGCAATTCTGACTTCATATCTCAGAAGTGCAAGACTTTATAACTCGTAAGTTTATATCTCACAATTCTGTGAATAAAAGTCAAAATTGTGAAAAATAGTCACAAAAACTTCCATAAAATGTGTATTGCAAGATAAAAAGTTAGAATTGCTATATATGAACTCAACTGAGAGTTATGAATTGTGGGAAATAAACACACAAAAAAGTCTCATAATCTCATGTTATCTCATAATCTCAAAACTCATATCTCATAATTCATTTTTTTCCTCACAGAATTGTGAGATAAAAAGTAGCAATTATCTTTTTTTTAATTTTTTATTTCGTGGCGGGGAAAACAAACAAACAAACATTCAAACAAAAACACAGAATTGTGAAATCTAAACTGTGAAAAAAAGGTCAGAAGTCAGAATTGTGAGACAAACTCAGAACTGCATAAAAAAAGTCAGAATTCTGAGTTATATCTCAAGTTCTCACAATTCTGACAATTATTCTTAGAATTTTGAGTTTACATTGAGATATTTAAAAAAGTCTGAACTGTTCAAAAAAAAAAGGTCACAATTGCCTCTTTTTTTATATAAATTTATTTATTTTTTATTTTGGTGGAAACAGGCTTTGAATAATCTGCCTTAAAAAAAGTAGCTATAGAAATACCTGGGACTTTATGAAGTGATGCTGCATGTTTGGTAATTAATTCTGAAGTGTCAAAAAAAAAGAAGCAACTGGATGGACTCAATGACTTGAATGATACAGGCTTTGTAGCTGCTAAAGAACTTCAAGGCCACTCGAAACACATCAGAGGAAACACTTGGCCCTGATATTTAGTAAATGAGCACCTGTGCTAATCAGTTTAACACTATTACACATGAAGATGACATTCTGTGAATGCGGCAGATGGATGTACATTATGGAATATGATAAAATAGAAATAAAAGCTGATATACAACCACTTGTGATTACACACAAACTTCACTTAATCTTTTGAAATGAATGAGAAATGAGTCCAAAAAAAGAGCGAAACTGAGTCCAAAAAGAGCATTTATCAAAGCAAACCTGCAAAAATGTCTCTGGAATTTGTTTATGAAATCACATTAAAATCTGACATTAAAAACTTGAAACATTCACATGCCAGTGACACCTATTAGATGTTTAGAAAATTGGCCCGTCTACTTCACGGTGAGGTAATATGAAGGAAATGAGATAGATACTGTGCTAGTAGAACAAACAATAACCCTTTAAAGCCTACCGTGTCATATTTGATAAACAAAATACTAAGGCCTCTAAATTACAAACATGATAAAAATATAATTTTTTAGAAAATGTGAGAATCAAATATATCACGTCTTTTGAGTAATGTTTATTTGTTCATCTCTCAATCTTCATTGTATTGCATTGCAGTAGATTTTGCCCCCACGGTAAAAGCTAACTATTTAAATATCACCTTACTAACCCTAGTGCAAAATAAATATACTAAAATGTATTTAAAATACATTTATTTCATGCTAAGTATACTACAAATACATTTACATATTATGTATTTAATTAAAATACCCTGAAATTGTACTTTTAGTATACTAAACTGGCATATTTAAAGTCTGCTAAATTGGAACAACTAATTTTGTACGTAAAGCACTTTGATTGTGCGGGAATAGTGCTGAAGTCTAAGTAAAGATATAATTAAGAATATTTGATTTGCTAAAGTTGAACTAATGCAAGTATATTTTAGGAACACTTTAAATATGTTGCATTTAAAGACCAATATTATTTCCAGATCATACAACCCTCATCAATAGTGACATTAAAACATATTTTAGGCTTAATATTAAGAAATGTGCATTGTGCACAAGTAGTACTCTAAATGAAGTTTAATTACAATTTTTATATTAGTAAGTCTCAACCAATATTGCAGGAAATATGTTAAAAGACGAACTAAAATAAATGCATTTTACATTTTTTTAAAATGCATTTTAAAGAAGGCAGAATTACTACTATTATTTGTCAGGGTTTAAGTTATCAAACCTTGTGCTGTTTCAGGTTGTGTGTAGCACTTATAGCTTCGCAGATTTTTCTGAAAAATCATAATGTTTGCAGCAGGCAACTGAAGTTTACTTTAACAAGATCTATGATCTCAGTACAATTTTTGGCTGTTAAATTACAGTATCTCACAAAAGTGAGTACACCCCTCACATTTCAGCAACTATTTAGTCTTCTTAAGAGACAATACTATAGAAATGAAACCTGGATATATTTAGAGTAGTCCATGTGCAGCTTGTATAGCAGTATAGATTTACTGTCCCCTGACAATTGCTCAACATACAGCCTTTATTGTCAAAATAGCTGGCAACAAAAGTGAGTACACCCTAAGTGTCCAAATTGTCAATATTTTGTGTTGGCACTATTGTTATCTGGCACTACCTTAATCATCCTGGGCATGGAATTGACCAGAGCTGCACAGGTTGTTGCTAGGGTCCTCTTCCACCCCTCATGGAGCTGCTGAAAGTTAGACACATGGTGCTTCTTCATCTTATGCTTGGAATGCGCCACAGGTGCTTAATAGGTTTCAGGTCTGGAGCAGACTTGGCCACCCTATCACCTTCACCTTCAGCTTCCTCAACAAGGCAGTTGTCATCTTGGAGGTGTGTCTGGGGTCATTATCATGTTGGAAAACAGCTGTTCGGCCTAGTTTCTGGAGGGAAGGCATCATGTTCTGCTTCAGAGTGTACAGTACATAATGGAATCCATATTTCCCCAGACCATGATGCTACCACCACCATGCTTGACTGTAGGCAAGACACGAATGTCTTGGTACTCCTTACTAGGGTATTGCCACACATGCTGGACAAAACCTGAGCCAAACAACGTAGTCTCATCAGACCCCAGGACATGGTTCCAGTAATTCATGCTCTTGGACAGGTTGTCTTCAGCAAACTGTTTGTTGGCTCACTTGTGAGCCAGCTTCAGATGAGGCTTCCTTTTGGGACGATGCCTATGCAACCCTACTTGTTACAGTGTGAGGCTTATGGTCTGAGCACTGACAAGCTGACCTTCTACTTCTGCAACCTTTAAAGCAATGCTGGCAGCACTCATGCATCTGTTTTTGAAGCCAGGTTCTGCAACTGATGCACAGAACGAGTGCTTAACTTTGTTGATCGACCCTTGCAAGCCCTGTTCCTAATGGAACCCATCTTGGAAAACCAATGTATGACCCTGACCACTGTACTGTAACTCGGTTTCAGGGTGTTACTGAACCTCTAATATCCTTGGCCATCTTTGCGGAGAGCAGCAATTCTAATTCTCAAATCCTCACAGAGTTCTTTGCCATGAGATGCCATGTTGAACATCCAGTGGTCAGTATGAGAGAATTGTACTTAAAGCACGTAATTTTATGGTCCTGTCAAGCAGAGAAAAACATAAACATGATGAATAGGACATGTGGCTTTGCATGGTTAAACAACATACTGCTGTTATCACTTAGGGTGTACTCACTTCTGTTGCCAGCTATTTTGACAATAATGGCTGTATGTTGAGTTATTTTCAGAGGACAGTATATCTATACTGCTTTACAAGCTGCACATTGACTACTCTAAAATATATCCAAGTTTCATTTCTATAGTATTGTCCCTTGAGAAGATGAGGGGTGTACTCACTTTTGTGAGATACTGTATGTTGATAGCTATTTAGACATTGTTTTACCAAAGTCTAAAACAGAAGTCATTTGGTTTGACTCTAGTTTGACTACTGAGTAATACCCACTTTTTGCATCCAATCAATTTCTAATGGAAAAAAAAAAAAAAACAAGAACTGCCCAACTTTTCATTCAGAAATATGCCACACTGCAGATGTAGGTTATGACTGGCAATTCATATTGACTTTACACTTTCAAGTTCCTATGTTGCTTGGTGACCATAAACATCATTAATGATAAATCCGTAACGTTTAAGCTGCAATAAGCTGAAGTCTCACCGATTTAACTTCTGTCTGTCTGTTGCACTTTCATTATTGAAGGTTTTTGATGGGCACAGACCGTCCTGTGACCTCCGTCTCTCCAGTCTTCAGTCTGTGTCCTTCTCTTAGTTTTAATATCTGCTTCGCCAATAGCTGCAGCAGTGGACAAATTTTTTCCTTTTCAAATCAATCATACATACAAGTCTCTTATCAGACTGACCTGCTTCCATAAAAACGTTTCTCTGCTGTGCTCGTACTCGAAATCCAATTTCTATGTATTTTCTTGTTTACAGAAAACCATTTGTGTTGGATTTGATGTGCCCTCTGCGCTAGTTAGAATGTTCATGTACAGTATGTGCACTTAAAGAAACAGTACATCTGAAAACCACTGTGTTATTTTTGTTGTGGAACACAAAAAGAAAGTTTGAAAAATGACCATGCAGATTATTTCCTTATAATGTCAGTGACTCAATAGGTTAAAGTAAAATACTGTGCACATAAACTGTTTGATGATTCTCCCATCAGTTTCACAATTATATTTGGTCATTTGAACATCTTTACATGCCAGAGAAACTCATCTTTTCTTACTCTGCGCAAATCAGATTTGATTAACTCAGATGTCCATTTTTATATCAAACTTTTATTCCTGAGCAGCTCAGCATAAACAGCAGCGCTCAAAATTATTGCAGAAATGATGACATTAACCACACCGCATTAAACCTGGATATGAAAAGCCAGCCGGACAGATGAAGGTGATGTTGATTATCACAATTTAAAATAACTGCTTTCTATTTTAATATATATTTTAAAGTGTAATTTATTCCTGTGACGCAAAGCTGAATTTTCAGCATCATTACTCCAGTCTTCAGTGTCACATGATCCTTCAGAAATCATCCTAATAAGCTGATTTGCTGCTTAAAGGGGGAAAAAACTGTGGAAACAGCAATTATTTGAAATCTGTTTTAACAAAAAAAGACAATGTCTTTACTGTCACGTTTGATTCATTTAATACATGCTTGCTCTGATCGTTTAAGTTGACATAACACATTAATAAAAACCCACACTGCCATTTCGTGAAAAAGTGAACTTATCAAGTTAAAGTCTCATCTTTTTATCTTATGTTTTAAGTGTTGCCATGAATTGTATCAATTAATATCAGCATTACATTATCTTTTTAAGAAGAACTTTGTTGTATAACCTTGAACACAAGACTTGCGATTTAAATTTATGCTGTAAAACTGACAATTCTGTTTCTTTTCTGAAAGCATCATTATATTTCAACACATTTAAATGTAGTTTAAGTTTGCATTGTGCAATTCATTAATATTTGTGACCCTGGACAAAACCAGTCTCATGTAGCATGGCTATATTTGTAGAAATAGCCAAAAAATACATTGTATGGGTCAAAATGATCGATTTTTTTATTATGCCAAAAATCATTAGGATATTAAGTGAAGATCATGTTCCATTAAGATATTTTGTAAATTTCCTACCGTAAATATATCAAAACTTATTTTTTGATTAGTAATATGCATGGTCAAGAACCACATTTGGACAATTTTCTTGATATTTAGATTTTTTTTTAGCACCCACAGATTCCAAATTTTCAAATAGTTGTATCTCAACAATATTTATTGTCCTATTGGTTTTGTGGTCCAGGGTTACATTTAATAAATACATACATTACACTGTTTAAATTCAAAAACCCTCTTATTAAACTACAAAAGACACCGGTTTTATAGACGCATCCATGTGTTTCTCTCACACACACACAAACTTATTAAGATCGATCGCACTTGCAAAACAGGTGAATGAGGAAGATGTGAGGAAAAAATTGTTGATGCCGAAAAATTGATGGAGTGAACAAAAGAGAGATTGTTTGGCATTAGAGGACGAGGGAAAGAGAGAAAGAAAGAAAGTTGAAAGAAACTGACTTTGACATGCCTCATTTCCTGAGCCTGTTTGTGCAGCAGAGATGTCGGCACTAATAGGTCCCGCAGAAATGCAGTGGCCCATCATGCGATTTCTAAGGGCCGCGGCTGAAGAGGGCTCCGGAAGAAGTGCGAAAAAAACCCAAAGTACCTGACAAACAGTCTATTTCTCCGTTCATGTAGGAGCTGACATAAAAATGTGCAAGAGGAAAAGACAACAGATGCTGCTGCCTTTAGCCGGGTTCATTAGCCGGTCTGTGGAGAATCAAAAATGGTCAGCCACGGACATTTTTCAGGCTGCGGCTGATGTCTAGAGTGCACACAGAAGCTGTTGTTCAGTTATTGCTTGACATACAGAGATGGAGTGAGTTTTGGACACAAACACAAAGCTGAAAGTGACCTTTACCATCTGACCATATGTTTCATAGTCTGTATGTGTGTGTGTGTGTTTGAGCTGATAACTGGTTGTTTATCACAGAGAGCCTCTTTTCTCCTCTAACTCCTTTCTCTTTGAATCCAAGCTTCATATATATGACCTTAGAATCCCTTTTCTTCTTTTTCTGACTCCTTTTACTGTCTACCTGCCTCCTCCTCTGTGTATAACTTGTGCTGTTCTGGCTCCGCCTACTCTCTCACTCACTGACTCAATCTGCCTTCCTTTAATCACAGTGTCTAAAATCGCATACTTATGCTCCGAGTTTATGCGACATATCAGTGATATTGTCCTTCCTTCAGGAGCTGTTGGACAAGGGTCGATCTCCCTCCACACTCAAGGTCTATGTGGCGGCCATAGCGGCATTTCATGACCTTATGGACGGTCAATCTGTGGGAAAGAACGATCTGGTTGTTCGTTTCTTGAAGGGGTCGAGAAGGCTTAACCCTCCTCGCCCCATCACAGTTCCTTCTTGGGACCTGCCCACGGTTCTGAGGGCTCTGAAGAGTCCTCCCTTTGAACCGCTTCGGTCCATTGACCTTCGCCCTCTGATGCTGAAAACTGCCCTGCTTCTGGCATTGGCATCAGTCAAATGTATGGGTGACCTACAGGCTCTCTCTGTGAACCCTGTATGCTTGGAATTCGGGCCGAATGACTCTAAAGTCATCCTGAAGCCTAGACGTGGTTATGTACCTAAAAGTCTCTCAACGCCGTTCATAGACCAAGTTATTTCCCTCTTGGCACTTCCCCCTTCGGAGCAAGACCAAGATTTTAATCCCCTCTGCCCTGTTAGGGCATTGAGGTGTTATTTAGAGCGTTCTGCTTCTTTTAGGCAGTCAGAACAGCTGTTTGTGTGTTTCGGTGGCCGCACCAAGGGGTCTTCGGTCACGAAACAGAGGCTATCCAAATGGATAGTGGAAGCCATCATGCTGGCTTACTCTTCTTTGGGTCTACAATGTCCCATCGGGGTAAGAGCCCATTCGACTAGAGGCATCGCCTCGTCCTGGGCTTGGTCCAGTGGTCTTTCCATTGCAGAGATTTGTGCGGCGGCCGGCTGGGCCTCGCCGTCCACATTTGCTAGATTTTATAATCTGGACGTCCCGGTCTTGCAGACTCGGGTCCTTTCTGCATAATGGGATAACTGTTACCAGTACTAGATATTATGTTGTACGCTTTGGCCTCAGTTGGAGCTCCAAACTGTACTATTTCCCTGGAACAGATGTTCATTAGGTCATCCTGATCGAGCAAGTTGGCCTGTATTAGCCCTTTAGTGCTAGGGCCATACCAGTCGTTCCTCTACCATAGCAACGGCGGGATTGTACTGGTTCCCCATAAGCGTCTTCGATGCAGTACGAGTGAAAGTATCGAAAGGGAGCGTACTCGGTTACTTTCGTAACCTCGGTTCCCTGAGATACGGGAACGAGTACTGCGTTGCTAGCCGTGCTATGTAGCTGCACAACTCAGTTGTCGCTTCAGTCGAAGTACCTGAGATCCTATGGCGAAATGCACGCTTATATAGCCAGATACTCCGCCCCTTTTGCCGCGATCGGGCGCGAATTATCGCCATAGGCTCGTGCAGCTCCGCTGCCGAGCCATTGGTTCATTTTTTACTCACTGCACAAACCAATGGCCGTGCAGTTACACTGTGTTATTGAAACGCTTCAGTCTCAGGAGAAAAAGGAGCTTTTTCCCCATAAGCATCTTCGACGCAGTACTCGTTTCCGTATCTCAGGGATCCGAGGTTACGAAAGTAACCGAGTACGTTTCATATTGTCATGAGACCTCGATAACATAAGATAATATAAAAAAAGTTTTGCCATCTTGATATCACAATATCACTAGTGAGTAGGCAACTCAGTCACACTTCCTCTCAACTGCCTCCTATATTCTTGTGTGTGTGAGACGTCATTTCAAATAAGTAATTACATTATAGTAACTTACATTTCCTTGAGAGAGGCCTGAGTGTAACTAACACAACTCGACAAAGTCCTTGACTGGTCACTTCTGATTTTGCAGACATTTCCAACATTACTGAGTAATTGTGGCCTATTCCACTGTTCTCTGATTGGGGCAGCATATTTTTGATTAAAGAACTTTCAGGTTGCTTGAAAACCATTTGATTTTCAGCAACTGAAAGAATGAGCTCAAAAGTTAATAGAGGACGCAACCTGATTGCTGCCATCTATTCACATGGGCACTAACTCTGGGCACACATTTTTTTTCAGCCATTTTGAAATGCTGACAGATGACAGGATTGTTGATAGTCTCTCACTTGTGACCGTCTGGTCTAAGTTGTATAAGCCAGACTTTTGAAGACTGGCAAAACAACTACTATAATATAATGGGTAACACTTTATCACTTGTTAAAGTTAATTAAAGGCTTTGGTTCAAAATGATCTAACAATGAACAATTCAGTAACACTTTAGTTTAGAGACCAATTCTCACTATTAAGTAGTTGCTTTTTATCATGCATAATACTAGCATATTGTCAGTTTATTAATATTTACTAAGCACATATGTGACCCTGGACCACAAAACCAGTCTTAAGTAGCATGGGTATATTTGTGGCAATAGCCAAAAATACAGTACATTGTCTGGGTCAAAATTATCGATTTTTCTTTTTTTTTGCCAAAAATCATTAGAATATTAAGTAAAGATCATATTCCTTGAAGATATTTTGTAAATTTACTACTATAAATATATCAAAACGTACTGTTTGATTAGTAATATGCATTGCTAAGAACTTAATTTGGACAACTTTAAAGGCGATTTTCTCAATACTTCGATTTTTTTGCACCCTCAGATTCCAGATATTAAAATTATTGTATCTCATCCAAATATTGACCTATCCTAATAATCCATATATCAATGGAAAGCTTATTTATTCAGCTTCTAGTTTCCAAAATCAACCCTTATGACTGGTTTTGTGACCCAAGGTCAAATATTAATGCCTTATTCTGCATGACTATATTTCATATCTTAACCCTAAACCATACCTAAACGTAACAAATACCTTACTAACTACTAATAAGCAGCAAATTAGCAGTTTATTAAGGCTAAATCGTAGTTAATAGTTAGTTAATAGTGAGAAATGGTCCCCAAAATAAATTATGACCAACAGTTCTTAATAATCTTAATGGATACAAAACTGCACTATGGCTTAAACATGCAATGAACAATGATTTATTAACTAATATTAACTAACTTTAATAAATGCTGTAAAAAATATTGCATGTAAAATTGCATGTAAAATATTTTGAGATAAATGAGAAAACACATCTGCTAATGCAATCATGCCATTTTAGCTCCATTATTATAGCTTCATCAAGTCTTTAAGCTCTTTAATCATAATACATTTTCATGGGACTTGTACCCAATGCACCACATTGCATTAATGTACATTGCGCTACCGAGCAAGTTTACTATTTCAGAAAAAGTGCAAAATATAGAAGTTTACAAATCATGCACTATGGTAAAAGTGTTTTGAGGTCATAAAAAGCATTAGTTTTTGTTTTGTTACTGCCACTAATGTTCATTTTAGCTGGAAACTGTAGTTAATTGCATTTTTTGGAGTTTTGCACATTTTACCAATGAGCCTAGGTTGATTTTTTATTTATTTTTTGGCAATATATGATGCTTTCACAGATTTGTTTTTTAAAATACACAGCTATTTTTGAATGTCAATTACTGGACTTTTTGCTAACAAGGAAGATTATCTCCTCCATGAATTTAAAATAATAAATTTTGGCCAAATTATGCCTGTTTTTACCATGTGTATTTTTTTAAAAGTATTTTTTTTCTTGTTTATTAAATGCAACACATTCAGTGCCTCTCTCTCATTCTTTCCCAGCAATTTTCATAATCTCATGGGGGTTTTTTTTCCAGACATTTCTTTCAATGAGTAATTTGTTGGACACACTGTGCCCTGGCCAGAGTGTCTGTGTGGGTCTTAAGTTTGAAAGCCTCACGTTTAAGGCATGAATAAACATGTTATTCCCTCAGCCTGACCTGAAAAATTAAGGGAAGTTCTCTAGCTCTTCTGTAAACAAATTAATTTCATACATGTGAAATGGGCCATGCAAATAAAACGTCTTAATGTGCAAATGTGTTTTTTAGACATCAATGCCGAAATAGCCTCAAACGGCACAGACACAGCATCATTATGGCTCACAGATGACAACAAAGGACCTTCCCTGAATATTCATAGCCCACCATCTCACTTCCAATTCATAACAGGGTGATTTTTGTGAAGATAAAGTGCCGCTAAGCTTTTCAAGCTTAATGTCATTTCAAGAGCTTTAGTTAAATTTCTCACAAACAAAAGTAAAGTCATATTTCATCCCAAACTCACAAGTGCAATGTTGTACCGGGTGCGTTACCAAGCAAGTTTACTATGTCGGAAAAGCTGTGCATATGGAGCTGGTTATGTGACACAAACATCAAAATATAGTTTACAAATGATGCACTATGGTAAAACTGCTTGGAGGTAATAAAAAATTACTAGAATTAGATGGCTGTCAGTTCAAGTGTCAGTTATGAAAAAATAACGCAATTAAAATATTTTAAAAGCCTCCACACCTGTACATCATCTTACATTTTATATAACTGTCGACTGATGACACACTGTAAAAAAAAGTTTCAAAAAGTTGTTTCAACTTACCTCACTGACTTAAAATTTTTAGTTTAGTCAACTTGAAATTTTAAGTTACTTAATGTTAATTTAAGTGACAACTGGAATATTTTAGTTTAGTAAACTTGAAATTTTCAGTCAGTGGGGTAACAAATTATTTTAAGTTGAAACAATTATGAAATTTTAAGTCAGTGGGGTAACAAATTATTTTAAGTTGAAGCAAATATGATGCAGGGGCAACAACCCCATGAATGCAGTTATGCCCTAAAATTCAAGATATTGGTGCAAAAAATGTCCCTGTATGTGTTTTGTCTCATATTTATATATATCACATTTTTGAACGAATCGTGTGAACCAATGATTCAAAGGCCCATTCATAAAATGAGCCATTTGAACGAATCAAATGACTCAAAGACATTTACCACCACCTGCTGGCAGATTTATTTTAGAGTATTAAAAAACATTTGCATGTCATTTTAATTCTCTTCTACAAGTCTTTAAACTCTTTCATCATAGCATTTTCATGGGACTTGTACCCAATGCTAGCATTGCAAGTACATCACACCTACCGGTGCGCTACCGAGCAAGTTTACTATTTCAGAAAAAGCTGTGCATATGGGGCTGGTTATGTGATGCAAACATTAAAATATAGAAGTTTACAAATCATGTGTTATTGTAAAAGTGTAATAAAAAAAGTATTAGAATAGATACTTGGTTACCAATGACTTACATTGTATGAATAGAAACTGAGATGCTTCTCAAATGATCTTCTTTTATGTTCCATAGTTTACGTTTATGTTTATGTGTAATAAATTTGATGTTGAAATAAAATATTTCTTTCTAAAGCTACAATTTGTAATGTCTACTTACTTTCTCATTTAACACAAAAATAGCTTTAAAAATATTTTGTTGGTATTTGTTTTGCAATTAATTAGATTAAAAAATGTTTTCTTAGAGCAGAATACACTTTCTTGTTTATTTCTTACAGTACTATGAATTATAACCTAACTAATATGTTTTCCCCCCTTTTTTTCTGATCCTGTCTTTCAGAGATCATGCGAGGACAATCAATTGTCTCAAAATGAACTACTTTCCCAGCTGAGAATTTAACCCAACTTGAAGATCTAGTCCTTCACAACAACAACAAAAACAGCAGAAAACATCTGTTAATATGAGTCCAAACCAACAGATGAAGTTACGTTTTTTGTTATCACTTCACATATGGCTGACAGTTATCGCCATTCAGTTTTGTTTTTTCAGATGCTTTTCTTTCGCCTTCCAGGCTAACATAAATTTCACCCACTTCTGTTCTATTATTCTCTATCTGTAACGCATTTTACCTGTTGTGTCATTATTGAATTTGCCCCGAGCAGAATGTGCTATCACATTCTGTCGTGAAACATCTGTTCACGTCCTCTTTTTCTTTTCAGCCTTATCAGGTCAACATGGATAAACAGCAGATGCAGTTTAGCTCGCAGAGCAAATAAAAACTTTGAAAGGGCTCCCCTGAGCAAAGGCGTTATATGAGGAGAGCGCCACTTTGGACACAATATTAAAAACATATTAATCAGTTTCTCCTCAAGGCTGGTGTTTAGTAAACTTACTTGATGTGTTTTATTACACCATGCTTCCTAAAAACCTGTATTTATTGCTAATTGTAGAATATGCATAATAAAAAACTATAATGCACCTGCTTAATTAAAAAACCTAGTAAACCTCACTAACACGAGGCGCTAATGTGCCAGACAGCAGGCGATTAGAGGCGATAGGTGACAGATTTGTAATAAGAAGATTAATTCATTTGCTGTTTCCATATAAAATAATGCTTGTTATAATAAAAATGAGCTTAATCTAAAATTGCGACTGCTAACTCACACTAATAAATAGAAAATACTTTAAAAACTCCATTAATACAAGCAATTCAAAGGCATAAAGGGCAGTCCGGTGGGGCACACTCGAATATGAAACAACCCTACACAACAGTTATCAAAGCCACGCGGGATTAATTAAAAAGCACAACAAAGCAAAGGCACGGTAGCACAATCGAGAGGACAAAATCACATGCATGAAAATGTTTTCCACATAGGACTATTGAGTCAAATGCAAATGAGTACATTATAAAGGGAAAAGATAATGCTTTGGAGTCCGGTTTGACAACTCGCAGATTAGAAAAGGACAAGAAGAACAAATGTTTACAATAAAAGTAGCACTTTCGCCTAATTGTTCCCTCCCATGCACCGGCACAAACACACACCTATAATGCGTTTTTAATTAAACGCAGGCCTATATTGCAGTACGCCACTATTATGGAAGAAACCAACAGGACTGGACAAGACAAATGTGTCATATTTTCTCCTATTAGCATTTGCAATCTGCAGAGACTGTTAGTAAGCCATCCGTAGGTTGATTTTTGAAGAGTGTAAACACTGTGGGCGAATTTCACTGTAAAAGTGAGCATCGCTGTGCCCCGTTCATGCCGAAGGGCAGAACACTTGATGTGAGCAGGGCATTATTCTCAATGTGCATTTTGAATCTGAATGTTACCTGCATAACACAAACAGACAAACTTCACACTTGTATTGTAGCTGTTAAAACTGTTGTACAAATAAAGCTTTTGCTTTTCTTTTCAAATTCATTTGAACTTGTGTGCTGTTACATGCGGGTTTAGCCCAATTCAGCTGTAAAGGCCTGTAAACCATCAAACTTCAAGGACGTTTTTCAAAGCGTTCAAACAAGTCTAAATAAACCTTGATTTTCTCATTTCTTTTGTATATTGAAACAACTGTGATAATAAAAAGCAATGTTTCTTGAGCAGCAAAACATCATGTTGGAATGATTTCTAAAGGATCATGTGATACTGAATACTAGAGTAATGATGCTGAAAATTCAGCTTTGCAGCATTGGAATAAATTACATTTGAAAATATTTTCAGATAGAAAACTGATAGCAAACTTACTTGCTTTAAACTATTTTTTTTTTTTGGGCCTGTTTTATCCTTTAAACAAGACAATCTAGTTGTATTTCCAATCGGTACCACAAATGGGGCAGAAAAAAAAAAGACTTCAAAACTTTAAAAAACCTATGTAATCATTCCTGAAACTTAGTTGCTAGAAAGTTCTGCATCCGTCCTCTTTCTTCATTCTTCACATTCTGCTTTAGTTATATTTGTACGTTCCATTCACATCAGAAGGAAGGCAAGGGTCGGTCCTTGCCATGGCCTGTCATTAGGCTCACAGAGAGGCAGTATTCATGCTGCTTCCCCTGCAGTCAAAAAGCACTCAATGCAGTCGCTCAGGAAATGCCTGACCTGCCTCTCAGATATTGCTTTGGAGAGAGGAGGTTATTGAAACCCCATTCTGTGGATTAAGTGGGTCCAGGTCTAAGTTACTAAAGCCTCCTCCTGGGGGTGTGACCCATGGGGCCACCCAATTTCTACGAATAGCAGAGTTAAAATGCAGAGAAAGAAAGGACAAGTGGAAAAGCTTGAGCGGAAGAAAGAAATACGTTTTAAGAAATTTTTTGCTTTTTATCCATGCAGAGTTACAATAGAGAATTAGTGGTTGCTGACTGGTTACTATGGCAATAGAAGAAATTGCTTAAAAACTAAGTTC
This sequence comes from Garra rufa, assembly GCF_049309525.1. Classification (NCBI taxonomy): domain Eukaryota; kingdom Metazoa; phylum Chordata; class Actinopteri; order Cypriniformes; family Cyprinidae; genus Garra; species Garra rufa. Next base: position 7,306,084 of record NC_133372.1, on the reverse strand, counting down.
AGCATACTTAAATACATGAGCAGGGTTATGTATTTTTATACCTTACAATCATTATACACACAGAAATACAGCTGCCAAGCAACTTAACATTCAAACAGCATATATTCCTATTTAAAATTGAGGGGGAAAAAAAATCTAAATCTAAAAAGTTTTTTTTTCAGTCCAGTAACATTTATGGAACAACCAGTGCATCCAAAAATCATGTCATCATCATGCTGTTCCAAAACTGTATGACTTTCTTTCTTCTGTGCAACACCAAATTGGTGCAAAATTGAATTAGAAGTAGACACTGGGAAAGCCAGCTCTTTTATTAAATGCAATAAATTACTTGTGGTAACTTCAAGTAATAGTGTGGATTTTACAGACATATTACTTGAGGCATCATCACATCTCACCTCAAGTAAGCATATAGTTTTATGCACATTTTGACATTTTTATGCACATCTTCTATTCAGCATTCTATTCTAAAAAAAAAAAAAAAAAAAAAAAAAACTGCAAAATAAATGTACTTAATTTTTCTTTTGCAAGTTTTTGCACACATTTAAAGCTAAGTAAAATCAACTTGATTAAGTTCCCACATGGCAAAATATATATATATTTTTTGTGGCCAAAATATATTTGAAATGTATGCTAAATATGTTGCAAACAGTAAAGATCAATGAAATATATTTTTGAAATAGTAAACATTTATATAGTGTCAACCATCATATACCAAAATGGACTGAAATACTGAGGTCAAAATATATCTTATTTTACTATTTTAAATATTTTTATTTTTTAAAATATATTTATATATGGCCAAAAATGTATTGGTAGAAAATATATTTACGTAAATATATTTTGAAATATATTTTAACAAATATAAACTGTATTTTTATAAATATATATTTTTATAGCTGTATGGGGTTGTGTAAAATTATCACAAATGTAAATGTAACATAGCCAGTTAGAGTTTCAGTAATTTTTACTTAATTATTGTTACCCTTGTTACCCTTTCAAAGATAATACTGTATATCTATACAATATAGTTAACACCCAAAGGAATGTAAATACCACAATACTTGGTACACTATACACACAGTAACAGTGGACAATCAGTGGCGTTTGAGTAGGAATTGGTCATTTTGAGTAGAAATCAACACAAAACAGCACCTAAACCTTAGCAACCATGAAACAGTGTAAATACAATGAGAAAATAATGAAAAATTCAACCTTACTAATTATTCATGTCTCAGTGCATGATGGGAACACTAATATCATAAACAATTCCAAGTAGACTATACAAGTTCGAACTTTAATTTCTACAAGCTTGAGTACTAATTCAGAATTTTTACCTAAACTAAATTATTTAATGCAGAAATTGAATTTATTTTTCCGTAGTATTTACCACAGAATCTTTTATGGATGTAAACCCAGCTACTGAGAAAAAAAAATGTATTTTCCAAACTTTGCTCAGCAACAAATGTGTGACCGTTTAAAAGCTTTCCGCACATCTCTTAGTGGCAGCTAGCAGGATACAGTTGGACAGGCACAAGACCCCTTTTCAGAGATAATGAACCAATGAGTGAAATGCTATCCTTCAACTAAACACAATTTACAGCAGATGGTTGAATTTAGAGCGAACCTCAGAGTAGAGCTTCAAAGGCTGCCAGTGAGAGTTCTTTATCCCCTCAGGCTTTGATTTTGAGTAGTTTTCTTTATACAGCGCATGATTACATGAGCCTTGATCACACTTTATAACGTCAAGCAGTGAAATGGCTTCTATATTGCACTTTGCTGGGTGATTGAGGGAGTGACCTGACTCTGGGCCACAGAGTACCACTTTTGAGGGTTTTATTGGCCCAGGCCTCTTCTCCATTTGCCATAATGGGGCATGAATTTGGCTTCCTTTTGTGAAGTTCATGTTCCATTCCACTCAATGTGACTCAAGATCATTGATTCTTTCTGCCTGTTACCGGAAAGTGAGAAAAGCCTGTTACAGCTTGCTTGTTTGTCAGTTGGTTTTGACTCAGTATTAACTTCAGAAGCAAAAATGATGTGCACAAGCTCCAAAAATAACATAAAAGTATATCATTTGACTTGTAAAGGATCTATACAATACTTTTTCATTTAGGCTGAGTCATTCACACTTCCGCATATTTTAATTTCCTTACAATTTTTAAGTAATTCCAGTTTGTGTCAACATGTTAGAATGTGTATTAATACTGTATGACAATATATGTGACCCTGGACCACAAAACCTAAAAACATCTTAAGTAGCACGGGTATATTTCTAGCAATAGCCAAAAATACATTGTATGGCATTATTGATTTTTATTTATTTTTTTGGCCAAAAATCATAGGGATATTAAGTAAAGATCATGTTCCATGAAGATATTTTGTAAATTTCCTACCACAATATATCAAAACTTAATTTTTGATTAGTAATATGCATTGCCAAGGACTCAATTTGGACAACTTTAAAGGTGTTTTTCTCAATATTTTAATTTTTTGAACCCTCAGATTCCAGTATCTCAGCCAAATATTGTCCTAACAAACCATACATCAATGAAAAGCTTATATATTCAGCTTATAGGTAATATATACATCTCAATAACAAAAAAAAAGCCCCTTATGACTGGTTTTGTGGTCCAGGGTCACATACAAAGACATATGCAGAACAGACTTTAGTTATATTAATTAATAACGACAGTCTAGGATAAATATAATGGATTTCTTAAAAAATAAAAATAAAAAATAAGTTGTTCAAAAAACATAAAAACCATCTTCATCAAGCAGTTTTGTCATTTCTGTAGTCATTTGACTCCTAAATGATTTGTTTCTGCTTTTGTCTTTTATTTTATGTTTTTGAAGTCATACTGTTGTGTTTTTGTCATTTCCGAATCTGTCCTTATTCACTTTTTAATACAGCAATTTTTACCTTCCATCTCACGTATTCCCCAAAATAAATTAAGTTGCAGCACTACACATCAAACACAGCCCTGGCCTCTTCTCCATTTGCCATAATGGCTCATGGATTTGGCATCTTTTTGTGAAGTTCATGTTCCATTCCACTAAAGCACTTTAGATTCTTTCTGTCTGTTACCGGAAAGCTGGAAAAGCCTGTTACAGCTGAGTAGCTTTGATTGTTTGTCAACTGATTCTGGCACTACAAAAAACTTCAGAAACAATAATGGCACAAGATGCGTCATGCTGCATTCACTGCTTTTGAGCCTTTCTTGGTTGCCTGTTGACAGGGAACGGGTGAAAATAATAAAACCGTGCTCACCGAATCTATCTAAAGTCACATTTTACAGTGAAAAAGCTTTACATCAATTTTTTTTTTTTTGTATGTAAACGTTGATCAAATACGCCTCTGTTCTTTTGCCCTGCCGGTTATTACGACTGTAAGTCGGCTAAGACCTGAGAATTTTATCCAGGCTTCTGATGTCTTTCCTACGGCCCATCAATCACACAGAACTAGATTAAAAATGGAAATGAACTGAGGAAGGCAGAAATATTCATCTCTTCTAAAAGGGGCTAGCGGTGATTACATTAAAAAAGGTGTTAGTCCTGCTTTACCTTACCGTTGAGGAAAAAGACAGGAAAACTTAATCCGCCTTTAGAACATTAACATTCAAATTACATGGACGCCAGCTTCCTGCTTATAGCCCTGGGAACGCAGGAAGAAAAATTGGACTGTGGAGATTCATCAAGACTGTACATGGCAAAATGAAGAAGTTTGCCCTGCGTTTTCAGACCGTATGAAAGCTTGCGAGATGCAATACGACTTTATTTCAAAGTGTTTGCTTGTATTTATATGCATGGAAGGGGAAGTTAATAAGAAGGTTTCAATGAATGATTACATCTGCAATTTGCCACAGTAAAACCCTTTTTAATTTGTATTTATTTTTTAGGATTCATGCCGCACACTGTTTCTTCTGTCAGACAATCCCTGTAATTATTCTCTTCTTCTAGTTTTGGTATTGTTAAAGTGATATACATATTTGTAGAGTGGGCGGAGGTTGTCACATAAGAAGGTTTTGTACAGTCATAAAATATAAAATATAAAATATAAAATATAAAATATAAAAAACTCAGTGTAGTAATACTTAGTGGCGTTCTTAAAAATGCCCCCAAAATGTCTTTAAAACAACCCAATTGCACAGATGGTAGAACAATTAAAGTAAACAGACTAGATAAAATTAGATAAAGAAGTCATCATAGCTCTGTTTCAAAACCTGGTGAGCTGCCTACATATGCGTCAAAGGTTTGTTCCAGACAAAAAAAAATGCTTTTTTGTAAAACTCCAAAAACGTACCTAGCAGAGGTAAAAAAACTGACAACTTCAATTTTCAAACAATTTATCGCAGCTTATTGAACAATAAAGACTTTTTTTTTTTGGCACTGTTTGTTGCACAATACTATGTTATGACCTCAAAACAATTTTACCTTATTGCATGATATGTTAACTAATACATTTGCACATTTGCATCTCATTATCAGCTCCATATGGCTTTTCTGATATGGTAAACTTGCTCTGTAGCGCACCTGGTACAGCAATGCATTTGCAATGTGGAGGGCATATGCTTCAGTAATAGCACTGAACCCCTATTGTAATTGTTAGAGTTGCCAAGGATCAGCAATCTCCACATAAAACTGATCTGGTAAACCAAACTATAGGTCATAGAGACTGTAATCTTGAGATGATAGTACTCCATCTACATCTCAAATGTGAAATATTTGGGTATTTAGCATTTTTTACAAACCTACATTTGCGAACTAGTCCTAAGTTTTGAGCTCGGAACCAAACCAGTGCAGGAAGATTCTCTGGAGAATGATTAGCATAATAACCAAAAAGAAAGTTGCACTTTCAACTCTTAAAGGGTAGCCATTTTTTACTAAAATGGCTACAAATTTTGAACAAAATGGAATATCTTTGGTAAACTCACAACACTTATGTAAGAGCAGAATCTGAGGTCACATGAAAAAAGTCACGGAGCTTGGCGCTGTAAGAGGGGAAAAACATAAAAATGGCCATAACTATGCAACGGTTTATCCTATTGATTCAGTACACACTGTCTTGGTCCAAAATGCCGCAAGTGCCTTTGAGGACGTGTGTATCTCAAAAAACATGGCCACCATTGGCCAATGACATTTGCACACAAGCTTAACGGAGGTCAATCGGGACAAAACTAAAGGTCTGTGAGAAATTTGAAAAACATTGTCCACTGCCCCCCAGTGGCCAATTTTTTTTTCCACATTTCTCACAGACCTCACATTTCTCACCAATATCACATTTTTCAAGGACGTAAACAATTGTATATTGCACGGTTTTTCACACATATGCAAGATATTCACATCTTACGACAGACCTTCTCATTCCGAACAACTTTGCCTCTAGAACCACTGCTATCAATCAAATTTGTTAAATGATTAAGAAAATGTGAAAAACCTACTTTTGCAAAATAGTCCTAGGTTTTTTCATTTAATCTAGAAAAAAGCCAATTTTCTAGACAATCATTCAATATATTCAATAATTATCAAAAAAATAAAATGTGGATATTTACCCTTTGGGAAACTATCGCAGGGTCATTTAGAAAGGGAGGTTCAAAAGCCTATAAAGCCTAAGAGAAAACTCTAAACGTCACGAAAACTGGTGAGCACATGCAACAAGAGATTCTAAACAAACTTGCAACGTTTTAGAGACATCGGACAACAGATGCCGATATTATGGTCATAAACATTGAAAAACATCATATTTCTATGGCAAATTACCTGTGTTTGCCAAAATGTTTTTTTTAAATCATTGATTTATGTGGTTACAGGCTTGCTAAATAATGAAATGCCTTAAAGTACTTGAAGCCCGGTAATCGCTGTTTGCAGCTATATTTTCACATGTGCTTTTGTTAAGCCCATCAATAAGTTAGGGGGTCCATTATTTTCAAATGACAGCATTATCTTTAGTGCCATTCACAGACATTTCACTTTACAAATGCAGTGAAATTGCAAAAAGCAGTGTAATAAAATTGAGCAAAAATGTCACTACAAGCATGGATTTCCAATCAACCTGGGTTGTAAAAACCATTCAAAGACAGTAGATAAACTGAAAGAAATATCAATTCTAATTATCTATAGGTCTATTCTGCTTATTCTGTTAGCTTAAGCAACATTGCCAACAACAAACTCAAAAAAGTAGCTGCCAATGTAAACAAAAAACAGCAAGGCCAGTTTAGAAACAGAGCCAGCATTTTTATGCAACTGTGCTGCTGTGTTTACTTACCAAAGACTGATTGTTTAATAAATTTGTCTCTGCTATAAAATGAGTCATGTTTGTACATCTAAAAGGCCTCTATAAGTGCCTGTCCATATGTACACTGGTATGTATTTGTGTGTGTGCAATAAAGCATAATGGGACATTTGTATGTGTACCTGCGCTTCATCCACTGACAGTCCAATTTCATGGTGTGTCTTGCTTATTTTCACAAGATGTTGGCTGCTTATTGAACAATTCAAATTTGATTTGCGAGGAAAGGATGCTAAATACTGGCTACAGAGTTAAACCGTCACCGTACATAAGGAACACACCAACAACTGAGCCGCGGCGCACAGAAACCTCGTTCCGATATAAATCAGGCGACTCATCCAGGGGGAAAATGACTTCTGGGTTTTGGCTTGTTTGCCTGGGGCTTGAGACAACGCGCAGATGTAGATAACACGCGAGCCCCAAATCAAGGAGATATTACAATTTGTAAGAGTGTTTTGTTTTGTTCCCTTCTTATTTGTTGCGTAGTGTTTTTCTCTCAATATAATACGGCTGTGGGCTGTTTCAGTGCATTGGTGCTTCTGAAGGGAAATGGGATGAAACCACTAAACCATCAATCATTTTTTTTTTTTTTTTTGCAAATATCAAAGTCCATATCTGTAAGCAATTGTTTACAGTTACTAGTTTATGCCAGGCTTCACAGATCAATGCAGTGCTACTTTCTGTGGTAGTTTTGTAAACAGTTTACTTTATTCTTTGTGGATATCAACTTTTCATTCACAATCACTGCTTCTTTCTCTCTCTCTCTGTTTCTCCATTTTACTCTATAAAAGTATGAGGGTGTAAATATGGGTTTTATAGTGATGTAGTGCAGTGTGCTGCTAGTAAAGGTCAAATTATACAACAGGAAGAAAAAAGTAGCAAAAACTACATTGGTATTGCTGGGTATGTGCAAAAATTGCATTATCATAGTGCCATTTCTAGAGACAATGCTATGGTAATGATATGGTATGTCTTTTTTTGTGGACATTAACAATTTTTTTTTTTTTTTTTTTTACTATAGCAGTTTTATACATTCATTATTAACATACAAGTGCTTTGGACCAATGTGTGTGTGTGTCCTATTTTATTATTAGCTTTCATTTTTATATTTACATTTTTTTAATTCATTCTTACAACAATGTTTTAGTCTATGTTAAAAAAATTTTTTTGAGATTAAAAAAAAGATTATGAGATTAAAGTCATAATATTTTAAGAAGAAAGTCTAAACAACAAGAATAAAGAAGAATAAAGTTGCAACATTTCGATAATAAAGTCGAAATTCCGACAATAAAGTGGAAATTATGAGAATAAATCAAAATTTTTGAGAATAAAGTTGAAATTTCGAGAATAAAGTCTTAATGTTTTGAGAATAAAGTCGAAATTACCAGAATTAAATCGTAAAATCACAACATTTTTTGTGTTAAAATTTTGTGCGCATGCAAACGGCCCAGATTGTGAGCACCAGGAGAAGTTGCTTTGTGCTTTTGGTACTTTTAATGTAAAACAAAGTCTCAACTTTGACAATCTGTCAGTTTTATAGCGAAATTCAAATGATGTTTCTTGCAATAATGTGTTTTTAACACTTTTTGTTTTGTAGACATTTACAATTTTTTCTTTTTTACTATAGCATTCTTAGACATTCATTATTAATATAAAAGTGCCTTGAACCAGTGTGTGTGTATACTATTTTATTATTAGCTTTTATTTGATATTTAATTTTTTAAACATACCTTTAGCAGTACTCACTGGGCATTTTTTATTTTTTAATTGATTTAGTCTCAACTCTAGTTTTAACAAACAAATATAAGCTGATAAATAAGCTTTCTATTGATGTATGGTTTGTTAGGATAGGACAATGTTTGGCATGAGTTACAACTATATGAAAATCTAGAATCTAGAGAGATAATTCCCTTTAAAGATTCCAAATGAATTTCTTAGCAATGCAAATCAAGTTTTTATACATTTACAGTAGGAAATTTACTAAATACTTTCACAGAACATGATCTTCACTTAATATCCAAATGATTTTTGCCGTAAAAGAAAAAATGATCATTTTGACCCATTCAATGTATTTTTGGCTATTGCTACAAATATAAACATGCTACTTAAGAGCAGGGTCACATATCACCACTACTTTTGACATTTAATGGTAATACCATGTTTTCTAAACACTCACTATAATATTACTATTTTTGGATACTATTATATTCAAAGCATGAATGTAAAAGGCTAATCATTCAGTACATAATATTTATTAGTCTCACAGTGTTTCCATTTGATACCATGACTTTACCATGGTACTGCCACAAAACGTTTTGTAAGGCTACCCAAACAATAAACACACAAACACACACACATCTCGTCACACACCATCCAAATATGCTGTTTTTCCAGAATTTCATGACAGCCTGCCTCATGTCAGCAGTGGAACAAATTGGAGCAATCAGCCGTTGTCGGCTGCAATGCGATGCTAGGCTCTGCAAATTAGCCTCCATTAGCATAATGACCCTGGCGGGAAAAGACAACGGCCCCCTCACGCCATCGCTCCCAGCATTCTATGGGTTGATGTTTACACCGCCATGACACCAGCCCCTCATTAGCACATTTGTCTTAGTTAGGCCAAAATTGGCAATGCTATCGTTGTTAGCAAATGTTTCAAATGGAAGCTCATTGGAGCATAACCAATGTGATGTCACTCATGATAACACGACGGAGGCACAGAGGAACGAAAAAGAGGAAATAGACATTAGCACTCAGGTTTATGTCCCTCCAGGCGTTGGCGTTTGCGTGCCTATCGTTTGTTTCCACATTTCATTATGAATGTATTGATATAGCTCTTATCTGCTGTATTGGTATTGCCGTTACGCCACACATAGGTTAATTACGGCCTTCGTGTGAAATATACCCGCATGACAATGGATGTTTACACGCGTCTATTGGTCTTCGCTTGACTTTTAAAGACCTTCTGGCATGTTTATAGCTTTGATGTGCTTTGATAGGGCCATCTATTGCTCCTTTGTCAGAATCTTTCATGTGATGTATGTGCGTGCCGGGCGGCTTTGGGCTATCGTAGATTACGAGGCGCTTTCTTTAGATGCACATTGACTTGTCTTCGACCTCGTAACCTTGGGGAATCGATGTCCCCCAAGAGTGCATGCGAACTCCTGCTATGCTTTAGTACTTTGACTCTCTGTGACAGATTATGACACACACGGTACAGATAATCAGTTTTCAGAGGGTTTTATTGATACTCGATTATGGTAGCATGACTCCCTTCAGGGTTCCTACACATTTTAAAATGCCATACTTTTCCAGACTCAAATTTCTAAACCTCCTTCTAAATGATTTTTCAGACCATATTTAAAATAAGTGGCTCATACAGTATTATTTTGGTATATAGTGCAGTCATTTCTTAAGTATTTTTATTTTCTCCGTTTTTTTCCATTGGGTTGCTCGAAGAGACAACATGCCCTTATATGATGAGAAGAAACATAAGGCGCATTATAACCTGCATATATTCACCTCTGACCTATCACTTTCATACTGTGAAATATTTAGAAATATATTAGAAATATTTAAGCCACATATAAAATTTACCGACACAAAAACATTAGATTCATAATAATAGTAATGCATTTCAGAGTTATTGTTAAATGTTAAAGTAATGTTAAAGTTATCTATAAATATTTAAAATAAATATATAACTTACACACTTATATTATATTATTAATAATAATAATTAAAATAAAAAAATAATTACATGTTAAAGTTACATGTATGTGCAAAATTCCTTATGAATATAAGTACAATAATGGCAATGATGGTGCAATAAATATTTGAAATAAACATTTGTTACAAATTTTTTTTTTATATAAATACACAAAAAGATGTATATTATATTCATAATAGTTTTAACTTATACGTTAAAGTTATCTATAAATATAATTATTCTAAATATCTATCTATCTATCTATCTATCTATCTATCTATCTATCTATCTATCTATCTATCTATCTATCTATCTATCTATCTATCTATCTATCTATCTATCTATCTATCTATCTATCTATCATTATTATTAATTAATTATTATATATTATATTTGACATGAAAACACTTATAATATTTATATATATAGGAAAGAATGTAAATGTAATAATAGCAAAATTAATAAAGGTATAAATGATGTGAAAAAACAAATATAATTCATTTGTAATAAATGTAATCATGAATTATTATTACTTAATTTTTAATTCAATCATTATTTTCTGTGTTTATTTTTTCATACTCATTTTTTTAAGTTAATCCAGACCTGGGCTGGGTTCTCCGAAACCACCTTAACGCTACGTCGTTCTTAAGTTGTACCTTAAGAAGTACCTTATCGTTAATATGTGTTTTCCGAAACCTTCTTAGTTAAGTATACCTTCTTTAAGTCATACGTTCGTAAGGTTGGTCTGGAGCGCTCTTAGCTATACCTTACCGCTGCTGGCAGTTCATACCGCTAGTGGGCACCACGCAAAAAGCTTTTTTCCATCGCAGTTTAATTACAAATAGAAAATTTTATATGAACATTTAATATAAAATCTGATTTAGTATTAAAATTGCATTTTTTACTTTAAAATTTTACACATAAAATACTTAAGTTGTTATAGCCTACTACACCCAGTGTCAAGTCACCTTTATTTATATAGCGCTTTTAACAATACAGATTGTGTCAAAGCAACTGCACAGTATTTAAACAGCACAATAGTGTGTAAGTAACGCATTATTGTAAACAATCAATTTTTTCAGTAAAATGCAGTTCATCAATGAATTCAGTGATATCATCATCCAGTTCAGTTCAAATAGTATACGGTATCGCTGGAAAGTGTCCCCAACTAAGCAAGCCAGAGGCGAAAGCGGCAAGGAACCAAAACTCCACAGGTGATAGAAATGGAGAAAAAACCTTGGGAGAAACCAGGCTCAGTCGGGGGACCAGTTCTCCTCTGGCCAGTGTATGGAAGTGTTTTCATTAATAAAGTTTCCATGGTTGTTAGCTTTTTTTAATTACTATCTCGAGGCACATCAGCGGGCGAACCATTTGACAGAAAAGGCTATGAGTCTATATAAAGAAAGATGAGTTTACACAAACTTTATAGCTATGGCAGCGAGACCGTGAGTACTTGTTTTAAATCAAAGACGGCGCCGTGCGTGGAGAGTAATAGTGTGTAATGCATACGCCAAAGTCCAATTTTGCGTGCATATGATACGCCAATCCTTCCCATTAACTTCAATGGAGAGAGGATGCATACAAATACCACGCATCATCTTTTATATCATCTATATAAAAGATGATGCGTGGTATTTATACGCATCCTCTCTCCATTGAAGTTAATTGGAAGGATTGGCGTATCATATGCACGCAAAATTGGACTTTGGCTTATGCATTACACGCTATTGCAAAGTCGTGTTATTCGTACGCAAAATGATGAGAATAAGTTGAAACACATACACATGTATTTCTGCATGTACATATTTCATTGAGCCCCGATAAATGCAGTTTGTACTATTTCTAAAACGCTTCTTTATTAAAAAAAAACATTGTTTTCTCAATACTTTACCTATACCGCTGTGAAAGAAAGAGCGCACAATCGATCACCGAGGCATCGATATCAACCTATTCAGCACCTCCACCGTGGACAGCACCTGCTAAGGTCGCACTTAAGAAGGTGTACCTTAAGCAATATCCTAAGGTATAGTTTGGAGAACACACGTAGGAAAGGTATAGCTGTAGTTAAGGTGTACCTTTTGAGTCTTCGTAGCACGCTAAGAGACAACGTTATCGGAGAACGCAGCCCTGGAAATTAACCAAATCACATTCCATACTTTTCCAAATTTTTCCAAACCCTGTCACTTGGTTTGATTGAATCTGCTTATATTATCCTTATTTTTTATGTCACTTTGGACAAAAGCTAGAAAATAAATAAATATAATTACATTCTATTGACAAACAATATCAGATTCAGTGTTCAAATGCTAATGTAATCTTCAGAGGAAAAGTGAAAGAAATAGATAGCTCACCCAGAAAAATAAAAATTCTGTCAAAAACAGTTGAAACGTTCTTCAGAAATTCTTCTTCTCAAACACATACAGAGTTTGACATTAGGGTATGCAAATGATGACAGAAATGACATTTTTTGGGGTGAATTATCGCTTTCACTTAATAAAAGTGTAAAAATATGGAACGGTTTTGATTGCTGTAGACTTCCAAAGATATGAAGAATACACTGTTCCCACTGACTTCTTATGCATGGCACTAAGCAAAGTTGATTAAAGTTTCATGCCATCTGAAAAGTATTGGGCTTTTGAAGATATATCTGTGTGTGCAATCACACAAAGCCCTGCTTTTCTTTTCTGTGAGTGCTTCATTAATCTGTTGACATTGATGGAATCGTAAGAGCGGGGTCTAATTTACACTCCCGCTGGGGACTTTTACACTGGACGAGAGAGCGGGAGAGAGAGAGTGATGAGCGTTTTCCACTGATCTCACTTCTTCTGACTATTGTTTTCCCGTCTCACTCTGCGGGGCAGAATCGCTCAGACCATGGGGGAAAAGAGCAAAGACCTATTTTCTTTTTCTAGATATGTCATAACATCGGGTCATTACATGCTAGATCTAAAGTGTAGCTAAACTTAGTAAATGTATAGCACATTTAATTGTTGTTTAACAAAATGATCATTTTGTAATACTTGATGAATTGTTAAGACAACAGCTTTAATGTACCATTAAAAAGCACCATTAAGACACGCTCTCAAAATATCATTAACTCTAAGGGGTTCAATAAGTCATATATATTACATAAAACTATATTAAGTTAGCCTTTATAATACTTGTATTCTAAATTATAGTTAAAGTTAATTCATAAATAAATATAAAGATAAACAGATGTAAAATAGGAACATTACCTTATTGCCTTTTTTATTTATTTCTTGTATTTACTTATTTTCTTATTTATTTAAAAAATAATTTGTAATTATTAATCACACAATCATTTTAAATGTATTTATTTATGTTTTGTATTTATATTATATGTATTTATATTTATTTATTTATTTATATTTTTTACATTCACTTATTATGCATCCATTTTAAGATTAAGATATATAAAAAAATATATATATTTTCTAAATTAATAAAGGTATAAATGATGTGAAAAAACTTATATACATATATATATATAATTTCTGCTGGTTTGGTCCTTTCAATTTAAATGTAAATGTAATATTTAATAATATTATTAATAATAATAACAATAGTAAAAAATATAACAACTGTTGTTATTATACATTTTTTTTGTAATAAATTGAATCCTTAATTCATTTATTTTATTACCTTTTTCTTTATTTCTGTATTTATTTTTATTTTTTGTATTTTTTATTCTTTTTAACTTGTATTTATTTGTTTTTTATTCATTTTTAAATATTTTTTAATGAATTAATATATTTTAAATGTATTTATTTCTGTGTACATTTATTTTTTATATTTATTTATCATGAATCCATTATTTATTTATTTATTTATTTATTTTAATATTTATTTTCGTGCTGGAGCTTGGGAAAGTAAATAGAAAAGTAAAAGAAAATAAACAAACAAAGAAATACATAAATCTAAAAATTAATACTTATAAACAAACAAATAAATAAATATATCAAAATGTATAAATTCAAACATAAAAACTAATTAACGCATAAAAATATATATATATTTAATAATAATAATATTTTTTATAACTAATTTCTGCAGGTTTGGTCCTCCATAGTATCCAATTTAAATGTAAATGTAATAAATAATAATAATAATAATAATAATAATAATAATAATAATAATAATAATAATAATAATAATAAAAGTTAACAAATACAACAATTGTTGTTATTATTAAATAAATAAAGTATAATAATGTTGGACTTCAATAATAATATTTCAACTTAATAAAAATGTGTAAGTGTAATAAGTGTATCTAAATATTTGTTTGGAAGTATATATAAAAACATACACAACATACACAATGTAGAATAAATAGGGTTGCAAAAAAGTGGAATATTTTCCCAAATTTCAAGAAACTTTTTAGAATTTTTGAAAACTTTAATGATTTTTTTTTTTTTTTTGGAATGTTTTGGAAAGCTTCAGAGAATTTACAGAAAATGATCCACCCCTTTGCAACCCTAATAATTCTATATGTAATAAATTGGATTTTTAGGAACAATTGTGACCATTATTTAATACTTATTCATGATTTTGAGTATAGTGGATTTTTTAATGCATTCCATTTTTCATCATTTTGATATTAATCTTGAGTATAAGTATAAAAAAGCTGACAAACGATCCTTAAAGGTCCCATATTGTACACATTTCTGGAGGTTTATTTTATTTGTTGATGTCCTTAAGAATATATATTTGCGGTATAAGTGCCAAAATCCATCTCAATATATTTTTACAGCTCCTTTTTTAGGAGCTCTGTCAAAAACAGGTCGATTTTGGCCCATCTAATTAATATTCATGAGCCTCTCTTCTGATTGGCCTGTTGTTTTCTGAGTGACGCACAACCAGGCCAATCACAGGTAACTACGGTCATGTATGCTGTAAGCGTAAGCGAGCTCAGAGCAATAGAGAGAGCTGATACTCAACAGGATATTTCAGAATGATCATTAATGTTTTTTCTTATTCAAACACCGAATGCAGTAAGCTACATAACTGTTGCTTTAGTAAAGCCCCTTTCACAATGCGCGCTGATTCTGGAAAATTACGGGAACGAGCGCTGTGTGAACCAAAGCCAGAACCATAAAGGCAGTGTTGTAGTAATGATGCACGTTATCAAGCGACTCTTCACGACAAAAAATACGTGCAAAGTGGAATGAAGCAGCGATCAGACAGAGCCAGCTCCGCACTATCAGCGCTGAAGCACAGTTTGTTCAGGTTAGTTTCAGTTTAGTGAAACATACGCGTCGCATTACATCTCACATCCAAACGTCACATGTCTTTATGGTTTGTGTGTAAAGCATGCACAGATTCCGGAAAACAACTGTGAATGAACCAAATTAAACAACTCCGGAACAAATCGTGGGACACATTATCCGTGTATTTACCGGAATCGCTGTGTGAAAGAGGCTGAAGTTGACGTGCCGCTGGTCTCTTATTCACGTTGTTCTGAAGCCTGTGTAATGATCGTAGCTTGACATCTATCGACTGAACAGGGTTTTCTCCACTTGTTTTCGTGTTGTTGTTGCTCAATAATGGAATGGATGCGTTGTTGTCTGGGGGTTTGACAAAAGGAGGGTGGGACGTTGGTTAGTGACTGAAGGCGGTGACTTGAGTCGATCGGACGTCACATCATTACGGAAGTCACAGCTGCTCGTGAAAATGAACAGCTACTTTAAGCAGGCTGTGTGCAGTTTACTCTGGATTGACTGTTTTGAAACTCATATGGTAGTTAGATAGCCCCTAGACCTTAGTTATCATGAAAAAAGCCAGGAAATTTTGATTTTGACAATATGGGACCTTTAAGAACATAGAAAGCTAAGTTAATGTGAGTATACCTTTATCGTGCAATACATAAAGAGGCTTCAAGTCAAGTGTTTCCAGCACTTCTAAACCAGTACTTGTGAAAGACTTGCACTTGATTGGAACGCTTTTCTGCAAATTAGCAGCGAAGCCGAAGAGCATTATGCTTCAATTGAGCACTGGCACTGAAAGGACACTTCTGGCGACGAGACTCTCAGCATGCCGAACGGCCATTCAAGTCATCAAACACCTTTTTGAGACATTTATGGGTTTACAGTATTGGCAGGGCCTGTCAAATCTCCTTAAACAGCAGTTTATAACTAAAGCTCTTTGTTCCCCGGTGCCTGTCTCGTCTCTGTGAAATCCTCTGGATGTTTTTTTTTAGCCAGCGGACCATGGAGCTGACAACTCTTGTAGAGCAGCCAGATAAGAAGATAAAAAGCTTGTTTTTCAGCAGTTATAAATTGCTCTGGCTAGGATCAGTGGTGCAGGGCTTAGAGATATATGACTTGATAGAAGCTTACTTTTATATCCATCACAGAAGCTGGAGTGTTATGTCAGAAGCGTTGAATTATAATGCAATGATAGACGCCCGAATTCATCGGGAGCCGTATGGAGCTTTAAGGGCCCGTATCTCAATGCGAAGGTGGCGCGCTGAAAGAGCGCGTG